>NC_138861.1:24976406-25214487 GCF_965194805.1 Balaenoptera borealis
GTTAGGCTTAGGGTTAGGCTTAGGGTACGGCTTAGGGTACGGGTTTGGGGAGGGATTCGGGTACGGCGTAGGGGATGGGTTAGGGTTAGGGTTAGGGTTAGTGTTAGGGTTAGGGCTCGGTTTAGGGTACGGGTTAGAATTAGGGTACGTGTTAGGGTTAGGGTAGGGGTTAGGGTTAGGGTACGCGTTAGGGTTAGGGTAGTTATTAAACCTATCCCACTCTCTAGATACCCCTTAGCACGTAAAGGAATATTATTTGGGGGTGCAGCCATGGAGAAGAGTTTAGACACTAGGATAAGATAAGGAACACACCCATTATAAAGAAATCACTTTAGGATTCTCTTTTTAAGCTGTTCCTTAAAACACTAGTGCTTACGAAACCTATTGGAGGCAGAAGCAGTCAACGGTAGCCTAGGGTTAGGGTTAGGCTTAGGGTTAGGCTTAGGGTACGGCTTAGGGTACGGCTTCGGGGAGGGGGTCGGGTACGGCGTAGGGTATGGGTTAGGGTTAGGGTTAGGGTTAGTGTTAGGGTTAGGGCTCGGTTTAGGTTACGGGTTAGGATTAGGGTACGTGTTACGGTTAGGGTAGGGGTTAGGGTTAGGGTACGCGTTAGGGTTAGGGTAGTTATTAAACCTATCCCACTCTCTAGATACCCCTTAGCACGTAAAGGAATAGTATTTGGGGGTCCAGCCATGGAGAAGAGTTTAGACACTAGGATAAGATAAGGAACACACCCATTATAAAGAAATTACATTAGGATTCTCTTTTTCAGCTGTTCCTTAAAACACTAGTGCTTAGGAAATCTATTGGAGGCAGAAGCAGTCAAGGGTAGCCTAGGGTTAGGGTTAGGCTTAGGTTAGGTTTAGGGTACGGCTTAGGGTACGGGTTTGGGGAGGGGTTCAGGTACGGCATAGGGTATGGGTTAGGGTTAGGGTTAGGGTTAGTGTTAGGGTTAGGGCTCGGTTTAGGTTATGGGTTAGGATTAGGGTACGTGTTAGGGTTAGGGTAGGGGTTAGGGTTAGGGTACGCGTTAGGGTTAGGGTAGTTATTAAACCTATCCCACTCTCTAGATACCCCTTAGCACGTAAAGGAATATTATTTGGGGGTCCAGCCATGGAGAAGAGTTTAGACACTAGCATAAGATAAGGAACACACCCATTATAAAGAAATCACATTACGATTTTCTTTTTCAGCTGTTCCTTAAAACACTAGTGCTTAGGAAATCTATTGGAGGCAGAAGCAGTCAAGGGTAGCCTAGGGTTAGGGTTAGGCTTAGGGTTAGGCTCAGGGTACGGCTTAGGGTACGGGTTCGGGGAGGGGTTCGGGTACTGCGTAGGGTATGGGTTAGGGTTAGGGTTAGGGTTAGTGTTAGCGTTAGGGATCGGTTTAGGGTACGGGTTAGGATTAGGGTACGTGTTAGGGTTAGGGTAGGGGTTAGGGTTAGGGTACGCGTTAGGGTTAGGGTAGTTATTAAACCTATCCCACTCTCTAGATACCCCTTAGCACGTAAAGGAATATTATTTGGGGGTCCAGCCATGGGGAAGAGTTTAGACACTAGGATAAGATAAGAAACACACCCATTATAAAGAAATCACATTAGGATTCTCTTTTTAAGCTTTTCATTAAAACACTAGTGCTTAGGAAATCTATTGGAGGCAGAAGCAGTCAAGGGTAGTCTAGGGTTAGGGTTAGGCTTAGGGATAGGCTTAGGGTACGGGTTTGGGGAGGGGTTCGGTTACGGCGTAGGGTATGGGTTACTGTGAGGGTTAGGGTTAGTGTTAGGGTTAGGGCTCGGTTTAGGGAACGGGTTATGGTTAGGGTACGTGTTAGGGTTAGGGTAGGGGTTAGGGTTAGGGTACGCATTAGGGTTAGGGTAGTTATTAAACCTATCCCACTCTCTAGATACCCCTTAGCACGTAAAGGAATATTATTTGGGGGTCCAGCTATGGAGAAGACTTTAGACACTAGGATAAGAAAAGGAACACACCCATTATAAAGAAATCACATTAGGATTCTCTTTTTCAGCTGTTCCTTAAAACACTAGTGCTTAGGAAATCTATTGGAGGCAGAAGCAGTCAAGGGTAGCCTAGGGTTAGGGTTAGGCTTAGGGTTAGGCTTAGGGTACGGCTTCGGGTACGCGTTCGGGGAGGGGTTCGGGTACGGCGTAGGGTATGGGTTAGGGTTAGGGATACGGTTAGTGTTAGGGTTAGGGCTCGGTTTAGGGTACGGGTTAGGATTAGGGTACGTGTTAGGGTTAGGGTACGCGTTAGGGTTAGGGTAGTTATTAAACCTATCCCACTCTCTAGATACCCCTTAGCACGTAAAGGAATATTATTTGGGGGTCCAGCCATGGAGAAGAGTTTAGACACTAGGATAAGATAAGGAACACACCCATTATAAAGAAATCACATTAGGATTCTGTTTTTAAGCTGTTCCTTAAAACACTAGTGCTTAGGAAATCTATGGGAGGCAGAAGCAGTCAAGGGTAGCCTAGGGTTAGGGTTAGGCTTAGGGTTAGGCTTAGGGTACGGCTTAGGGTACGGCTTCGGGGAGTGGGTCGGGTACGGCGTAGGGTATGGGTTAGGGTTAGGGTTAGGGTTAGTGTTAGGGTTAGGGCTCGGTTTAGGTTACGGGTTAGGATTAGGGTACGTGTTACGGTTAGGGTAGGGGTTAGGGTTAGGGTTCGCGTTAGGGTTAGGGTAGTTATTAAACCTATCCCACTCTCTAGATACCCCTTAGCACGTAAAGGAATAGTATTTGGGGGTCCAGCCATGGAGAAGAGTTTAGACACTAGGATAAGATAAGGAACACACCCATTATAAAGAAATTACATTAGGATTCTCTTTTTCAGCTGTTCCTTAAAACACTAGTGCTTAGGAAATCTATTGGAGGCAGAAGCACTCAAGGGTAGCCTAGGGTTAGGGTTAGGCTTAGGGTTAGGCTTAGGGTACGGCTTAGGGTACGGGTTTGGGGAGGGGTTCAGGTACGGCATAGGGTATGGGTTAGGGTTAGGGTTAGGGTTAGTGTTAGGGTTAGGGCTCGGTTTAGGTTATGGGTTAGGATTAGGGTACGTGTTAGGGTTAGGGTAGGGGTTAGGGTTAGGGTACACGTTAGCGTTAGGGTAGTTATTAAACCTATCCCACTCTCTAGATACCCCTTAGCACGTAAAGGAATATTATTTGGGGGTCCAGCCATGGAGAAGAGTTTAGACACTAGCATAAGATAAGGAACACACCCATTATAAAGAAATCACATTACGATTCTCTTTTTCAGCTGTTCCTTAAAACACTAGTGCTTAGGAAATCTATTGGAGGCAGAAGCAGTCAAGGGTAGCCTAGGGTTAGGGTTAGGCTTAGGGTTAGGCTTAGGGTACGGCTTAGGGTACGGGTTTGGGGAGGGGTTCAGGTACGGCATAGGGTATGGGTTAGGGTTAGGGTTAGGGTTAGTGTTAGGGTTAGGGCTCGGTTTAGATTATGGGTTAGGTTTAGGGTATGTGTTAGGGTTAGGGTACGTGTTAGGGTTAGGGTACGCGTTAGGGTTAGGGTATTTATTAAACCTATCCCACTCTCTAGATACCCCTTAGCACGTAAAGGAATATTATTTGGGGGTCCAGCCATGGAGAAGAGTTTAGACACTAGGATAAGATAAGGAACACACCCATTATAAAGAAATCACATTAGGATTCTGTTTTTAAGCTGTTCCTTAAAACACTAGTGCTTAGGAAATCTATGGGAGGCAGAAGCAGTCAAGGGTAGCCTAGGGTTAGGGGTAGGCTTAGGGTTAGGCTTAGGGTACGGCTTAGGGTACGGGTTCGGGGAGGGGTTCGGGTACGGCGTAGGGTATGGGTTAGGGTTAGGTTTAGGGTTAGTGTTAGGGTTAGGGCTCGGTTTAGGGTACGGGTTAGGATTAGGGTACGTGTTAGGGTTAGGGTAGGGGTTAGGGTTAGGGTACGCGTTAGGTTTAGGTTAGTTATTAAACCTATCCCACTCTCTAGATACCCCTTAGCACGTAAAGGAATATTATTTGGGGGTCCAGCCATGGAGAAGAGTTTAGACACTAGGATAAGATAAGGAACACACCCATTATGAAGAAATCACATTAGGATTCTCTTTTTCAGCTGTTCCTTAAAACACTAGTGCTTAGGAAATCTATTGGAGGCAGAAGCAGTCAAGGGTAGCCTAGGGTTAGGGTTAGGCTGAGGGTTAGGCTTAGGGTACAGCTTAGGGTACGGGTTCGGGGAGGGGTTCGTGTACGGCGTAGGGTATGGGTTAGGGTTAGGGTTAGGGTTAGGGTTAGGGTTAGGGCTCGGTTTAGGGTACGGGTTAGGATAAGGGTACGTGTTAGGGTTAGGGTAGGGGTTAGGGTTAGGGTACGCGTTAGGGTTAGGGTAGTTATTAAACCTATCCCACTCTCTAGATACCCCTTAGCACGTAAAGGAATATTATTTGGGGGTCCAGCCATGGAGAAGAGTTTAGACACTAGGATAAGATAAGGAACACACCCATTATAAAGAAATCACATTAGGATTCTCTTTTTCAGCTGTTCCTTAAAACACTAGTGCTTAGGAAATCTATTGGAGGCAGAAGCAGTCAAGGGTAGCCTAGGGTTAGGGTTAGGCTTAGGGTTAGGCTTCGGGTACGGCTTAGGGTACGGGTTCGGGGAGGGGTTCGGGTACGGCGTAGGGTATGGGTTAGGGTTAGGTTTAGGGTTAGTGTTAGGGTTAGGGCTCGGTTTAGGGTACGGGTTAGGATTAGGGTACGTGTTAGGGTTAGGGTAGGGGTTAGGGTTAGGGTACGCGTTAGGTTTAGGTTAGTTATTAAACCTATCCCACTCTCTAGATACCCCTTAGCACGTAAAGGAATATTATTTGGGGGTCCAGCCATGGAGAAGAGTTTAGACACTAGGATAAGATAAGGAACACACCCATTATGAAGAAATCACATTAGGATTCTCTTTTTCAGCTGTTCCTTAAAACACTAGTGCTTAGGAAATCTATTGGAGGCAGAAGCAGTCAAGGGTAGCCTAGGGTTAGGGTTAGGCTGAGGGTACGGCTTCGGGTACGGGTTCGGGGAAGGGTTCGGGTACGGCATAGGGTATGGGTTAGGGTTAGGGTTAGTGTTAGGGTTAGGGCTCGGTTTAGGGTACGGGTTAGGATTAGGGTACGTGTTAGGGTTAGGGTAGGGGTTAGGGTTAGGGTACGCGTTAGGGTTAGGGTAGTTCTTAAACCTATCCCACTCTCTAGATACCCCTTAGCACGTAAAGGAATATTATTTGGGGGTCCAGCCATGGAGAAGAGTTTAGACACTAGGATAAGATAAGGAACACACCCATTATAAAGAAATAACATTAGGATTCTCTTTTTCAGCTGTTCCTTAAAACACTAGTACTTAGGAAATCTATTGGAGGCAGAAGCAGTCAAGGGTAGCCTAGGGTTAGGGTTAGGCTGATGGTTAGGCTTAGGGTACAGCTTAGGGTACGGATTCGGGGAGGGGTTCGGGTACGGCGTAGGGTATGGGTTAGGGTTAGGGTTAGGGTTAGGGCTCGGTTTAGGGTACGGGTTAGGATAAGGGTACGTGTTAGGGTTAGGGTAGGGGTTAGGGTTAGGGTACGCGTTAGGGTTAGGGTAGTTATTAAACCTATCCCACTGTCTAGATACCCCTTAGCACGTAAAGGAATATTATTTGGGGGTCCAGCCATGGAGAAGAGTTTAGACACTAGGATAAGATAAGGAACACACCCATTATAAAGAAATCACATTAGGATTCTCTTTTTAAGCTGTTCCTTAAAACACTAGTGCTTAGGAAACCTATAGGAGGCAGAAGCAGTCAACGGAAGCCTAGGGTTAGGGTTAGGCTTAGGGTTAGGCTTAGGGTACGGCTTAGGGTACGGCTTCGGGGAGGGGGTCGGGTACGGCGTAGGGTATGGGTTAGGGTTAGGGTTAGGGTTAGTGTTAGGGTTAGGGCTCGGTTTAGGGTATGGTTTAGGATTAGGGTACGTGTTAGGGTTAGGGTAGGAGTTAGGGTTAGGGTACGCGTTAGGGTTAGGGTAGTTATTAAACCTATCCCTCTCTCTAGATACCCCTTAGCACGTAAAGGAATATTATTTGGGGGTCCAGCCATGGAGAAGAGTTTAGACACTAGGATAAGATAAGGAACACACCCATTATAAAGAAATCACATTAGGATTCTCTTTTTCAGCTGTTCCTTAAAACACTGGTGCTTAGGAAATCTATTGGAGGCAGAAGCAGTCAAGGGTAGCCTAGGGTTAGGGTTAGGCTTAGGGTTAGGCTTAGGGTACGGCTTCGGGTACGGGTTCGGGGAGGGGTTCGGGTACGGCGTAGGGTATGGGTTAGGGTTAGGGTTAGGGTTAGTGTTAGGGTTAGGGCTCAGTTTAGGGTACGGGTTAGGATTAGGGTACGTGTTAGGGTTAGGGTACGCGTTAGGGTTAGGGTAGTTATTAAACCTATCCCACTCTCTAGATACCCCTTAGCACGTAAAGGAATATTACTTGGGGGTCCAGCCATGGAGAAGAGTTTAGACACTAGGATAAGATAAGGAACACACCCATTATAAAGAAATCACATTAGGATTCTCTTTTTAAGCTGTTCCTTAAAACACTAGTGCTTAGGAAATCTATTGCAGGCAGAAGCAGTCAAGGGTAGCCTAGGGTTAGGGTTAGGCTTAGGGTTAAGCTTAGGGTACGGCTTATGGTACGGGTTCGGGGAGGGGTTCGGGTACGGCGTAGGGTATGGGTTAGGGTTAGGGTTAGGGTTAGTGTTAGGGTTAGGGCTCGGTTTAGGGTACGGGTTAGGATTAGGGTACGTGTTAGGGTTAGGGTAGGGGTTAGGGTTAGGGTACGCATTAGGGTTAGGGAAGTTATTAAACCTATCCCACTCTCTAGATACCCCTTAGCACGTAAAGGAATATTATTTGGGTGTCCAGCCATGGAGAAGAGTTTAGACACTAGGATAAGATAAGGAACACACCCATTATAAAGAAATCACTTTAGGATTCTCTTTTTCAGCTGTTCCTTAAAACACTAGTGCTTATGAAATCTACTGGAGGCAGAAGCAGTCAAGGGTAGCCTAGGGTTAGGGTTAGGCTTAGGGTTAGGCTTAGGGTACGGCTTAGGGTACGGGTTTGGGGAGGGATTCGGGTACGGCGTAGGGGATGGGTTAGGGTTAGGGTTAGGGTTAGTGTTAGGGTTAGGGCTCGGTTTAGGGTACGGGTTAGAATTAGGGTACGTGTTAGGGTTAGGGTAGGGGTTAGGGTTAGGGTACGCGTTAGGGTTAGGGTAGTTATTAAACCTATCCCACTCTCTAGATACCCCTTAGCACGTAAAGGAATATTATTTGGGGGTCCAGCCATGGAGAAGAGTTTAGACACTAGGATAAGATAAGGAACACACCCATTATAAAGAAATCACTTTAGGATTCTCTTTTTAAGCTGTTCCTTAAAACACTAGTGCTTACGAAACCTATTGGAGGCAGAAGCAGTCAACGGTAGCCTAGGGTTAGGGTTAGGCTTAGGGTTAGGCTTAGGGTACGGCTTAGGGTACGGCTTCGGGGAGGGGGTCGGGTACGGCGTAGGGTATGGGTTAGGGTTAGGGTTAGGGTTAGTGTTAGGGTTAGGGCTCGGTTTAGGTTACGGGTTAGGATTAGGGTACGTGTTACGGTTAGGGTAGGGGTTAGGGTTAGGGTACGCGTTAGGGTTAGGGTAGTTATTAAACCTATCCCACTCTCTAGATACCCCTTAGCACGTAAAGGAATAGTATTTGGGGGTCCAGCCATGGAGAAGAGTTTAGACACTAGGATAAGATAAGGAACACACCCATTATAAAGAAATTACATTAGGATTCTCTTTTTCAGCTGTTCCTTAAAACACTAGTGCTTAGGAAATCTATTGGAGGCAGAAGCAGTCAAGGGTAGCCTAGGGTTAGGGTTAGGCTTAGGTTAGGTTTAGGGTACGGCTTAGGGTACGGGTTTGGGGAGGGGTTCAGGTACGGCATAGGGTATGGGTTAGGGTTAGGGTTAGGGTTAGTGTTAGGGTTAGGGCTCGGTTTAGGTTATGGGTTAGGATTAGGGTACGTGTTAGGGTTAGGGTAGGGGTTAGGGTTAGGGTACGCGTTAGGGTTAGGGTAGTTATTAAACCTATCCCACTCTCTAGATACCCCTTAGCACGTAAAGGAATATTATTTGGGGGTCCAGCCATGGAGAAGAGTTTAGACACTAGCATAAGATAAGGAACACACCCATTATAAAGAAATCACATTACGATTTTCTTTTTCAGCTGTTCCTTAAAACACTAGTGCTTAGGAAATCTATTGGAGGCAGAAGCAGTCAAGGGTAGCCTAGGGTTAGGGTTAGGCTTAGGGTTAGGCTCAGGGTACGGCTTAGGGTACGGGTTCGGGGAGGGGTTCGGGTACTGCGTAGGGTATGGGTTAGGGTTAGGGTTAGGGTTAGTGTTAGCGTTAGGGATCGGTTTAGGGTACGGGTTAGGATTAGGGTACGTGTTAGGGTTAGGGTAGGGGTTAGGGTTAGGGTACGCGTTAGGGTTAGGGTAGTTATTAAACCTATCCCACTCTCTAGATACCCCTTAGCACGTAAAGGAATATTATTTGGGGGTCCAGCCATGGGGAAGAGTTTAGACACTAGGATAAGATAAGAAACACACCCATTATAAAGAAATCACATTAGGATTCTCTTTTTAAGCTTTTCATTAAAACACTAGTGCTTAGGAAATCTATTGGAGGCAGAAGCAGTCAAGGGTAGTCTAGGGTTAGGGTTAGGCTTAGGGATAGGCTTAGGGTACGGGTTTGGGGAGGGGTTCGGTTACGGCGTAGGGTATGGGTTACTGTGAGGGTTAGGGTTAGTGTTAGGGTTAGGGCTCGGTTTAGGGAACGGGTTATGGTTAGGGTACGTGTTAGGGTTAGGGTAGGGGTTAGGGTTAGGGTACGCATTAGGGTTAGGGTAGTTATTAAACCTATCCCACTCTCTAGATACCCCTTAGCACGTAAAGGAATATTATTTGGGGGTCCAGCTATGGAGAAGACTTTAGACACTAGGATAAGAAAAGGAACACACCCATTATAAAGAAATCACATTAGGATTCTCTTTTTCAGCTGTTCCTTAAAACACTAGTGCTTAGGAAATCTATTGGAGGCAGAAGCAGTCAAGGGTAGCCTAGGGTTAGGGTTAGGCTTAGGGTTAGGCTTAGGGTACGGCTTCGGGTACGCGTTCGGGGAGGGGTTCGGGTACGGCGTAGGGTATGGGTTAGGGTTAGGGATACGGTTAGTGTTAGGGTTAGGGCTCGGTTTAGGGTACGGGTTAGGATTAGGGTACGTGTTAGGGTTAGGGTACGCGTTAGGGTTAGGGTAGTTATTAAACCTATCCCACTCTCTAGATACCCCTTAGCACGTAAAGGAATATTATTTGGGGGTCCAGCCATGGAGAAGAGTTTAGACACTAGGATAAGATAAGGAACACACCCATTATAAAGAAATCACATTAGGATTCTGTTTTTAAGCTGTTCCTTAAAACACTAGTGCTTAGGAAATCTATGGGAGGCAGAAGCAGTCAAGGGTAGCCTAGGGTTAGGGTTAGGCTTAGGGTTAGGCTTAGGGTACGGCTTAGGGTACGGCTTCGGGGAGTGGGTCGGGTACGGCGTAGGGTATGGGTTAGGGTTAGGGTTAGGGTTAGTGTTAGGGTTAGGGCTCGGTTTAGGTTACGGGTTAGGATTAGGGTACGTGTTACGGTTAGGGTAGGGGTTAGGGTTAGGGTTCGCGTTAGGGTTAGGGTAGTTATTAAACCTATCCCACTCTCTAGATACCCCTTAGCACGTAAAGGAATATTATTTGGGGGTCCAGCCATGGAGAAGAGTTTAGACACTAGCATAAGATAAGGAACACACCCATTATAAAGAAATCACATTACGATTCTCTTTTTCAGCTGTTCCTTAAAACACTAGTGCTTAGGAAATCTATTGGAGGCAGAAGCAGTCAAGGGTAGCCTAGGGTTAGGGTTAGGCTTAGGGTTAGGCTTAGGGTACGGCTTAGGGTACGGGTTTGGGGAGGGGTTCAGGTACGGCATAGGGTATGGGTTAGGGTTAGGGTTAGGGTTAGTGTTAGGGTTAGGGCTCGGTTTAGATTATGGGTTAGGTTTAGGGTATGTGTTAGGGTTAGGGTACGTGTTAGGGTTAGGGTACGCGTTAGGGTTAGGGTAGTTATTAAACCTATCCCACTCTCTAGATACCCCTTAGCACGTAAAGGAATATTATTTGGGGGTCCAGCCATGGAGAAGAGTTTAGACACTAGGATAAGATAAGGAACACACCCATTATAAAGAAATCACATTAGGATTCTGTTTTTAAGCTGTTCCTTAAAACACTAGTGCTTAGGAAATCTATGGGAGGCAGAAGCAGTCAAGGGTAGCCTAGGGTTAGGGGTAGGCTTAGGGTTAGGCTTAGGGTACGGCTTAGGGTACGGGTTCGGGGAGGGGTTCGGGTACGGCGTAGGGTATGGGTTAGGGTTAGGTTTAGGGTTAGTGTTAGGGTTAGGGCTCGGTTTAGGGTACGGGTTAGGATTAGGGTACGTGTTAGGGTTAGGGTAGGGGTTAGGGTTAGGGTACGCGTTAGGTTTAGGTTAGTTATTAAACCTATCCCACTCTCTAGATACCCCTTAGCACGTAAAGGAATATTATTTGGGGGTCCAGCCATGGAGAAGAGTTTAGACACTAGGATAAGATAAGGAACACACCCATTATGAAGAAATCACATTAGGATTCTCTTTTTCAGCTGTTCCTTAAAACACTAGTGCTTAGGAAATCTATTGGAGGCAGAAGCAGTCAAGGGTAGCCTAGGGTTAGGGTTAGGCTGAGGGTTAGGCTTAGGGTACAGCTTAGGGTACGGGTTCGGGGAGGGGTTCGTGTACGGCGTAGGGTATGGGTTAGGGTTAGGGTTAGGGTTAGGGTTAGGGTTAGGGCTCGGTTTAGGGTACGGGTTAGGATAAGGGTACGTGTTAGGGTTAGGGTAGGGGTTAGGGTTAGGGTACGCGTTAGGGTTAGGGTAGTTATTAAACCTATCCCACTCTCTAGATACCCCTTAGCACGTAAAGGAATATTATTTGGGGGTCCAGCCATGGAGAAGAGTTTAGACACTAGGATAAGATAAGGAACACACCCATTATAAAGAAATCACATTAGGATTCTCTTTTTCAGCTGTTCCTTAAAACACTAGTGCTTAGGAAATCTATTGGAGGCAGAAGCAGTCAAGGGTAGCCTAGGGTTAGGGTTAGGCTGAGGGTACGGCTTCGGGTACGGGTTCGGGGAAGGGTTCGGGTACGGCGTAGGGTATGGGTTAGGGTTAGTGTTAGGGTTAGGGCTCGGTTTAGGGTACGGGTTAGGATTAGGGTACGTGTTAGGGTTAGGGTAGGGGTTAGGGTTAGGGTACGCGTTAAGCTTAGGGTAGTTCTTAAACCTATCCCACTCTCTAGATACCCCTTAGCACGTAAAGGAATATTATTTGGGGGTCCAGCCATGGAGAAGAGTTTAGACACTAGGATAAGATAAGGAACACACCCATTATAAAGAAATCACATTAGGATTCTCTTTTTCAGCTGTTCCTTAAAACACTAGTGCTTAGGAAATCTATTGGAGGCAGAAGCAGTCAAGGGTAGCCTAGGGTTAGGGTTAGGCTGAGGGTTAGGCTTAGGGTACAGCTTAGGGTACGGATTCGGGGAGGGGTTCGGGTACGGCGTAGGGTATGGGTTAGGGTTAGGGTTAGGGTTAGGGTTAGGGTTAGGGTTAGGGCTCGTTTTAGGGTACGGGTTAGGATAAGGGTACGTGTTAGGGTTAGGGTAGGTGTTAGGGTTAGGGTACGCGTTAGGGTTAGGGTAGTTATTAAACCTATCCCACTCTCTAGATACCCCTTAGCACGTAAAGGAATATTATTTGGGGGTCCAGCCATGGAGAAGAGTTTAGACACTAGGATAAGATAAGGAACACACCCATTATAAAGAAATCACATTAGGATTCTCTTTTTAAGCTGTTCCTTAAAACACTAGTGCTTAGGAAACCTATAGGAGGCAGAAGCAGTCAACGGAAGCCTAGGGTTAGGGTTAGGCTTAGGGTTAGGCTTAGGGTACGGCTTAGGGTACGGCTTCGGGGAGGAGGTCGGGTACGGCGTAGGGTATGGGTTAGGGTTAGGGTTAGGGTTAGTGTTAGGGTTAGGGCTCGGTTTAGGGTATGGTTTAGGATTAGGGTACGTGTTAGGGTTAGGGTAGGAGTTAGGGTTAGGGTACGCGTTAGGGTTAGGGTAGTTATTAAACCTATCCCTCTCTCTAGATACCCCTTAGCACGTAAAGGAATATTATTTGGGGGTCCAGCCATGGAGAAGAGTTTAGACACTAGGATAAGATAAGGAACACACCCATTATAAAGAAATCACATTAGGATTCTCTTTTTCAGCTGTTCCTTAAAACACTGGTGCTTAGGAAATCTATTGGAGGCAGAAGCAGTCAAGGGTAGCCTAGGGTTAGGGTTAGGCTTAGGGTTAGGCTTAGGGTACGGCTTCGGGTACGGGTTCGGGGAGGGGTTCGGGTACGGCGTAGGGTATGGGTTAGGGTTAGGGTTACGGTTAGTGTTAGGGTTAGGGCTCAGTTTAGGGTACGGGTTAGGATTAGGGTACGTGTTAGGGTTAGGGTACGCGTTAGGGTTAGGGTAGTTATTAAACCTATCCCACTCTCTAGATACCCCTTAGCACGTAAAGGAATATTACTTGGGGGTCCAGCCATGGAGAAGAGTTTAGACACTAGGATAAGATAAGGAACACACCCATTATAAAGAAATCACATTAGGATTCTCTTTTTAAGCTGTTCCTTAAAACACTAGTGCTTAGGAAATCTATTGCAGGCAGAAGCAGTCAAGGGTAGCCTAGGGTTAGGGTTAGGCTTAGGGTTAAGCTTAGGGTACGGCTTATGGTACGGGTTCGGGGAGGGGTTCGGGTACGGCGTAGGGTATGGGTTAGGGTTAGGGTTAGGGTTAGTGTTAGGGTTAGGGCTCGGTTTAGGGTACGGGTTAGGATTAGGGTACGTGTTAGGGTTAGGGTAGGGGTTAGGGTTAGGGTACGCATTAGGGTTAGGGTAGTTATTAAACCTATCCCACTCTCTAGATACCCCTTAGCACGTAAAGGAATATTATTTGGGTGTCCAGCCATGGAGAAGAGTTTAGACACTAGGATAAGATAAGGAACACACCCATTATAAAGAAATCACTTTAGGATTCTCTTTTTCAGCTGTTCCTTAAAACACTAGTGCTTATGAAATCTACTGGAGGCAGAAGCAGTCAAGGGTAGCCTAGGGTTAGGGTTAGGCTTAGGGTTAGGCTTAGGGTACGGCTTAGGGTACGGGTTTGGGGAGGGATTCGGGTACGGCGTAGGGGATGGGTTAGGGTTAGGGTTAGGGTTAGTGTTAGGGTTAGGGCTCGGTTTAGGGTACGGGTTAGAATTAGGGTACGTGTTAGGGTTAGGGTAGGGGTTAGGGTTAGGGTACGCGTTAGGGTTAGGGTAGTTATTAAACCTATCCCACTCTCTAGATACCCCTTAGCACGTAAAGGAATATTATTTGGGGGTGCAGCCATGGAGAAGAGTTTAGACACTAGGATAAGATAATGAACACACCCATTATAAAGAAATCACATTAGGATTCTCTTTTTCAGCTGTTCCTTAAAACACTAGTGCTTACGAAACCTATTGGAGGCAGAAGCAGTCAACGGTAGCCTAGGGTTAGGGTTAGGCTTAGGGTTAGGCTTAGGGTACGGCTTAGGGTACGGCTTCGGGGAGGGGGTCGGGTACGGCGTAGGGTATGGGTTAGGGTTAGGGTTAGGGTTAGTGTTAGGGTTAGGGCTCGGTTTAGGTTACGGGTTAGGATTAGGGTACGTGTTACGGTTAGGGTAGGGGTTAGGGTTAGGGTACGCGTTAGGGTTAGGGTAGTTATTAAACCTATCCCACTCTCTAGATACCCCTTAGCACGTAAAGGAATAGTATTTGGGGGTCCAGCCATGGAGAAGAGTTTAGACACTAGGATAAGATAAGGAACACACCCATTATAAAGAAATTACATTAGGATTCTCTTTTTCAGCTGTTCCTTAAAACACTAGTGCTTAGGAAATCTATTGGAGGCAGAAGCAGTCAAGGGTAGCCTAGGGTTAGGGTTAGGCTTAGGGTTAGGCTTAGGGTACGGCTTAGGGTACGGGTTTGGGGAGGGGTTCAGGTACGGCATAGGGTATGGGTTAGGGTTAGGGTTAGGGTTAGTGTTAGGGTTAGGGCTCGGTTTAGGTTATGGGTTAGGATTAGGGTACGTGTTAGGGTTAGGGTAGGGGTTAGGGTTAGGGTACGCGTTAGGGTTAGGGTAGTTATTAAACCTATCCCACTCTCTAGATACCCCTTAGCACGTAAAGGAATATTATTTGGGGGTCCAGCCATGGAGAAGAGTTTAGACACTAGCATAAGATAAGGAACACACCCATTATAAAGAAATCACATTACGATTCTCTTTTTCAGCTGTTCCTTAAAACACTAGTGCTTAGGAAATCTATTGCAGGCAGAAGCAGTCAAGGGTAGCCTAGGGTTAGGGTTAGGCTTAGGGTTAGGCTCAGGGTACGGCTTAGGGTACGGGTTCGGGGAGGGGTTCGGGTACTGCGTAGGGTATGGGTTAGGGTTAGGGTTAGGGTTAGTGTTAGCGTTAGGGATCGGTTTAGGGTACGGGTTAGGATTAGGGTACGTGTTAGGGTTAGGGTAGGGGTTAGGGTTAGGGTACGCGTTAGGGTTAGGGTAGTTATTAAACCTATCCCACTCTCTAGATATCCCTTAGCACGTAAAGGAATATTATTTGGGGGTCCAGCCATGGGGAAGAGTTTAGACACTAGGATAAGATAAGAAACACACCCATTATAAAGAAATCACATTAGGATTCTCTTTTTAAGCTGTTCATTAAAACACTAGTGCTTAGGAAATCTATTGGAGGCAGAAGCAGTCAAGGGTAGTCTAGGGTTAGGGTTAGGCTTAGGGATAGGCTTAGGGTACGGGTTTGGGGAGGGGTTCGGGTACGGCGTAGGGTATGGGTTACTGTGAGGGTTAGGGTTAGTGTTAGGGTTAGGGCTCGGTTTAGGGAACGGGTTATGGTTAGGGTACGTGTTAGGGTTAGGGTAGGGGTTAGGGTTAGGGTACGCATTAGGGTTAGGGTAGTTATTAAACCTATCCCACTCTCTAGATACCCCTTAGCACGTAAAGGAATATTATTTGGGGGTCCAGCTATGGAGAAGACTTTAGACACTAGGATAAGAAAAGGAACACACCCATTATAAAGAAATCACATTAGGATTCTCTTTTTCAGCTGTTCCTTAAAACACTAGTGCTTAAGAAATCTATTGGAGGCAGAAGCAGTCAAGGGTAGCCTAGGGTTAGGGTTAGGCTTAGGGTTAGGCTTAGGGTACGGCTTCGGGTACGCGTTCGGGGAGGGGTTCGGGTACGGCGTAGGGTATGGGTTAGGGTTAGGGATACGGTTAGTGTTAGGGTTAGGGCTCGGTTTAGGGTACGGGTTAGGATTAGGGTACGTGTTAGGGTTAGGGTACGCGTTAGGGTTAGGGTAGTTATTAAACCTATCCCACTCTCTAGATACCCCTTAGCACGTAAAGGAATATTATTTGGGGGTCCAGCCATGGAGAAGAGTTTAGACACTAGGATAAGATAAGGAACACACCCATTATAAAGAAATCACATTAGGATTCTGTTTTTAAGCTGTTCCTTAAAACACTAGTGCTTAGGAAATCTATTGGAGGCAGAAGCAGTCAAGGGTAGCCTAGGGTTAGGGTTAGGCTTAGGGTTAGGCTTAGGGTACGGCTTAGGGTACGGGTTCGGGGAGGGGTTCGGGTACGGCGTAGGGTATGGGTTAGGGTTAGGTTTAGGGTTAGTGTTAGGGTTAGGGCTCGGTTTAGGGTACGGGTTAGGATTAGGGTACGTGTTAGGGTTAGGGTAGGGGTTAGGGTTAGGGTACGCGTTAGGGTTAGGGTAGTTCTTAAACCTATCCCACTCTCTAGATACCCCTTAGCACGTAAAGGAATATTATTTGGGGGTCCAGCCATGGAGAAGAGTTTAGACACTAGGATAAGATAAGGAACACACCCATTATGAAGAAATCACATTAGGATTCTCTTTTTCAGCTGTTCCTTAAAACACTAGTGCTTAGGAAATCTATTGGAGGCAGAAGCAGTCAAGGGTAGCCTAGGGTTAGGGTTAGGCTGAGGGTTAGGCTTAGGGTACAGCTTAGGGTACGGGTTCGGGGAGGGGTTCGGGTACGGCGTAGGGTATGGGTTAGGGTTAGGGTTAGGGTTAGTGTTAGGGTTAGGGCTCGGTTTAGGGTACGGGTTAGGATAAGGGTACGTGTTAGGGTTAGGGTAGGGGTTAGGGTTAGGGTACGCGTTAGGGTTAGGGTAGTTATTAAACCTATCCCACTCTCTAGATACCCCTTAGCACGTAAAGGAATATTATTTGGGGGTCCAGCCATGGAGAAGAGTTTAGACACTAGGATAAGATAAGGAACACACCCATTATAAAGAAATCACATTAGGATTCTCTTTTTCAGCTGTTCCTTAAAACACTAGTGCTTAGGAAATCTATTGGAGGCAGAAGCAGTCAAGGGTAGCCTAGGGTTAGGGTTAGGCTGAGGGTACGGCTTCGGGTACGGGTTCGGGGAGGGGTTCGGGTACGGCGTAGGGTATGGGTTAGGGTTAGGGTTAGTGTTAGGGTTAGGGCTCGGTTTAGGGAACGGGTTAGGATTAGGGTACGTGTTAGGGTTAGGGTAGGGGTTAGGGTTAGGGTACGTGTTAGGGTTAGGGTAGTTCTTAAACCTATCCCACTCTCTAGATACCCCTTAGCACGTAAAGGAATATTATTTGGGGGTCCAGCCATGGAGAAGAGTTTAGACACTAGGATAAGATAAGGAACACACCCATTATAAAGAAATAACATTAGGATTCTCTTTTTCAGCTGTTCCTTAAAACACTAGTGCTTAGGAAATCTATTGGAGGCAGAAGCAGTCAAGGGTAGCCTAGGGTTAGGGTTAGGCTGAGGGTTAGGCTTAGGGTACAGCTTAGGGTACGGGTTCGGGGAGGGGTTCGGGTACGGCGTAGGGTATGGGTTAGGGTTAGGGTTAGGGTTAGGGTTAGGGTTAGGGCTCGGTTTAGGGTACGGGTTAGGATAAGGGTACGTGTTAGGGTTAGGGTAGGGGTTAGGGTTAGGGTACGCGTTAGGGTTAGGGTAGTTATTAAACCTATCCCACTCTCTAGATACCCCTTAGCACGTAAAGGAATATTATTTGGGGGTCCAGCCATGGAGAAGAGTTTAGACACTAGGATAAGATGAGGAACACACCCATTATAAAGAAATCACATTAGGATTCTCTTTTTAAGCTGTTCCTTAAAACACTAGTGCTTAGGAAACCTATAGGAGGCAGAAGCAGTCAACGGAAGCCTAGGGTTAGGGTTAGGCTTAGGGTTAGGCTTAGGGTACGGCTTAGGGTACGGCTTCGGGGAGGGGGTCGGGTACGGCGTAGGGTATGGGTTAGGGTTAGGGTTAGGGTTAGTGTTAGGGTTAGGGCTCGGTTTAGGGTATGGTTTAGGATTAGGGTACGTGTTAGGGTTAGGGTAGGAGTTAGGGTTAGTGTACGCGTTAGGGTTAGGGTAGTTATTAAACCTATCCCTCTCTCTAGATACCCCTTAGCACGTAAAGGAATATTATTTGGGGGTCCAGCCATGGAGAAGAGTTTAGACACTAGGATAAGATAAGGAACACACCCATTATAAAGAAATCACATTAGGATTCTCTTTTTAAGCTGTTCCTTAAAACACTAGTGCTTAGGAAATCTATTGGAGGCAGAAGCAGTCAAGGGTAGCCTAGGGTTAGGGTTAGGCTTAGGGTTAGGCTTAGGGTACGGCTTAGGGTACGGGTTCGGGGAGGGGGTCGGGTACGCCGTAGGGTATGGGTTAGGGTTAGTGTTAGGGTTAGTGTTTGCGTTAGGGATCGGTTTAGGGTACGGGTTAGGATTAGGGTACGTGTTAGGGTTAGGGTAGGGGTTAAGGTTAGGGTACGCGTTAGGGTTAGGGTAGTTATTAAACCTATCCCACTCTCTAGATACCCCTTAGCACGTAAAGGAATATTATTTGGGGGTCCAGCCATAGAGAAGACTTTAGACACTAGGATAAGATAAGGAACACACCCATTATAAAGAAATCACATTAGGATTCTCTTTTTCAGCTGTTCCTTAAAACACTAGTGCTTAGGAAATCTATTGGAGGCAGAAGCAGTCAAGGGTAGCCTAGGGTTAGGGTTAGGCTTAGGGTTAGGCTTAGGGTACGGCTTCGGGTACGGGTTCGGGGAGGGGTTCGGGTACGGCGTAGGGTATGGGTTAGGGTTAGGGTTACGGTTAGTGTTAGGGTTAGGGCTCGGTTTAGGGTACGGGTTAGGATTAGGGTACGTGTTAGGGTTAGGGTACGCGTTAGGGTTAGGGTAGTTATTAAACCTATCCCACTCTCTAGATACCCCTTAGCACGTAAAGGAATATTATTTGGGGGTCCAGCCATGGAGAAGAGTTTAGACACTAGGATAAGATAAGGAACACACCCATTATAAAGAAATCACATTAGGATTCTCTTTTTAAGCTGTTCCTTAAAACACTAGTGCTTAGGAAATCTATTGCAGGCAGAAGCAGTCAAGGGTAGCCTAGGGTTAGGGTTAGGCTTAGGGTTAAGCTTAGGGTACGGCTTATGGTACGGGTTCGGGGAGGGGTTCGGGTACGGCGTAGGGTATGGGTTAGGGTTAGGGTTAGGGTTAGTGTTAGGGTTAGGGCTCGGTTTAGGGTACGGGTTAGGATTAGGGTACGTGTTAGGGTTAGGGTAGGGGTTAGGGTTAGGGTACGCGTTAGGGTTAGGGTAGTTATTAAACCTATCCCACTCTCTAGATACCCCTTAGCACGTAAAGGAATATCATTTGGGGGTCCAGCCATGGAGAAGAGTTTAGACACTAGGATAAGATAAGGAACACACCCATTATAAAGAAATCACATTAGGATTCTCTTTTTAAGCTGTTCCTTAAAACACTAGTGCTTAGGAAATCTATTGCAGGCAGAAGCAGTCAAGGGTAGCCTAGGGTTAGGGTTAGGCTTAGGGTTAAGCTTAGGGTACGGCTTATGGTACGGGTTCGGGGAGGGGTTCGGGTACGGCGTAGGGTATGGGTTAGGGTTAGGGTTAGGGTTAGTGTTAGGGTTAGGGCTCGGTTTAGGGTACGGGTTAGGATTAGGGTACGTGTTAGGGTTAGGGTAGGGGTTAGGGTTAGGGTACGCGTTAGGGTTAGGGTAGTTATTAAACCTATCCCACTCTCTAGATACCCCTTAGCACGTAAAGGAATATTATTTGGGGGTCCAGCCATGGAGAAGAGTTTAGACACTAGGATAAGATAAGGAACACACCCATTATAAAGAAATCACATTAGGATTCTCTTTTTAAGCTGTTCCTTAAAACACTAGTGCTTAGGAAATCTATTGGAGGCAGAAGCAGTCAAGGGTAGCCTAGGGTTAGGGTTAGGCTGAGGGTTAGGCTTAGGGTACGGCTTAGGGTACGAGATCGGGGAGGGGTTCGGGTACAGCGTAGGGTATGGGTTACTGTTAGGGTTAGGGTTCGTGTTAGGGTTAGGGCTCGGTTTAGGTTACGGGTTAGGTTTAGGGTACGTGTTAGGGTTAGGGTAGGCGTTAGGTTTAGGGTACGCGTTAGGGTTAGGGTAGTTATTAAACCTATCCCACTCTCTAGATACCCCTTAGCACGTAAAGGAATATTATTTGGGGGTGCAGCCATGGAGAAGAGTTTAGACACTAGGATAAGATAAGGAACACACCCATTATAAAGAAATCACATTAGGATTCTCTTTTTAAGCTGTTCCTTAAAACACTAGTGCTTAGGAAACCTATTGGAGGCAGAAGCAGTCAACGGTAGCCTAGGGTTAGGGTTAGGCTTAGGGTTAGGCTTAGGGTACGGCTTAGGGTACGGCTTCGGGGAGGGGTTCGGGTACGGCGTAGGGTATGGGTTAGGGTTAGGGTTAGGGTTAGTGTTAGGGTTAGGGCTCGGTTTAGGTTACGGGTTAGGATTAGGGTACGTGTTACGGTAAGGGTAGGGGTTAGGGTTAGGGTACGCGTTAGGGTTAGGGTAGTTATTAAACCTATCCCACTCTCTAGATACCCCTTAGCACGTAAAGGAATAGTATTTGGGGGTCCAGCCATGGAGAAGAGTTTAGACACTAGGATAAGATAAGGAACACACCCATTATAAAGAAATCACATTAGGATTCTCTTTTTCAGCTGTTCCTTAAAACACTAGTGCTTAGGAAATCTATTGGAGGCAGAAGCAGTCAAGGGTAGCCTAGGGTTAGGGTTAGGCTTAGGGTTAGGCTTAGGGTACGGCTTAGGGTACGGGTTTGGGGAGGGGTTCAGGTACGGCATAGGGTATGGGTTAGGGTTAGGTTTACGGTTAGTGTTAGGGTTAGGGCTCGGTTTAGGTTACGGGTTAGGATTAGGGTACGTGTTAGGGTTAGGGTACGCGTTAGGGTTAGGGTAGTTATTAAACCTATCCCACTCTCTAGATACCCCTTAGCACGTAAAGGAATATTATTTGGGGGTCCAGCCATGGAGAAGAGTTTAGACACTAGGATAAGATAAGGAACACACCCATTATAAAGAAATCACATTAGGATTCTCTTTTTAAGCTGTTCCTTAAAACACTAGAGCTTAGGAAATCTATTGCAGGCAGAAGCAGTCAAGGGTAGCCTAGGGTTAGGGTTAGGCTTAGGGTTAAGCTTAGGGTACGGCTTATGGTACGGGTTCGGGGAGGGGTTCGGGTACGGCGTAGGGTATGGGTTAGGGTTAGGGTTAGGGTTAGTGTTAGGGTTAGGGCTCGGTTTAGGGTACGGGTTAGGATTAGGGTACGTGTTAGGTTTAGGGTAGGGGTTAGGGTTAGGGTACGCGTTAGGGTTAGGGTAGTTATTAAACCTATCCCACTCTCTAGATACCCCTTAGCACGTAAAGGAATATTATTTGGGGGTCCAGCCATGGAGAAGAGTTTAGACACTAGGATAAAATGAGGAACACACCCATTATAAAGAAATCACATTAGGATTCTCTTTTTAAGCTGTTCCTTAAAACACTAGTGCTTAGGAAACCTATAGGAGGCAGAAGCAGTCAACGGAAGCCTAGGGTTAGGGTTAGGCTTAGGGTTAGGCTTAGGGTACGGCTTAGGGTACGGCTTCGGGGAGGGGGTCGGGTACGGCGTAGGGTATGGGTTAGGGTTAGGGTTAGGGCTCGGTTTAGGGTATGGTTTAGGATTAGGGTACGTGTTAGGGTTAGGGTAGGAGTTAGGGTTAGGGTACACGTTAGGGTTAGGGTAGTTATTAAACCTATCCCTCTCTCTAGATACCCCTTAGCACGTAAAGGAATATTATTTGGGGGTCCAGCCATGGAGAAGAGTTTAGACACTAGGATAAGATAAGGAACACACCCATTATAAAGAAATCACATTAGGATTCTCTTTTTAAGCTGTTCCTTAAAACACTAGTGCTTAGGAAATCTATTGGAGGCAGAAGCAGTCAAGGGTAGCCTAGGGTTAGGGTTAGGCTTAGGGTTAGGCTTAGGGTACGGCTTAGGGTACGGGTTCGGGGAGGTGTTCGGGTACGCCGTAGGGTATGGGTTAGGGTTAGTGTTAGGGTTAGTGTTTGCGTTAGGGATCGGTTTAGGGTACGGGTTAGGATTAGGGTACGTGTTAGGGTTAGGGTAGGGGTTAAGGTTAGGGTACGCGTTAGGGTTAGGGTAGTTATTAAACCTATCCCACTCTCTAGATACCCCTTAGCACGTAAAGGAATATTATTTGGGGGTCCAGCCATAGAGAAGACTTTAGACACTAGGATAAGATAAGGAACACACCCATTATAAAGAAATCACATTAGGATTCTCTTTTTCAGCTGTTCCTTAAAACACTAGTGCTTAGGAAATCTATTGGAGGCAGAAGCAGTCAAGGGTAGCCTAGGGTTAGGGTTAGGCTTAGGGTTAGGCTTAGGGTACGGCTTCGGGTACGGGTTCGGGGAGGGGTTCGGGTACGGCGTAGGGTATGGGTTAGGGTTAGGGTTACGGTTAGTGTTAGGGTTAGGGCTCGGTTTAGGGTACGGGTTAGGATTAGGGTACGTGTTAGGGTTAGGGTACGCGTTAGGGTTAGGGTAGTTATTAAACCTATCCCACTCTCTAGATACCCCTTAGCACGTAAAGGAATATTATTTGGGGGTCCAGCCATGGAGAAGAGTTTAGACACTAGGATAAGATAAGGAACACACCCATTATAAAGAAATCACATTAGGATTCTCTTTTTAAGCTGTTCCTTAAAACACTAGTGCTTAGGAAATCTATTGCAGGCAGAAGCAGTCAAGGGTAGCCTAGGGTTAGGGTTAGGCCTAGGGTTAAGCTTAGGGTACGGCTTATGGTACGGGTTCGGGGAGGGGTTCGGGTACGGCGTAGGGTATGGGTTAGGGTTAGGGTTAGTGTTAGGGTTAGGGCTCGGTTTAGGGTACGGGTTAGGATTAGGGTACGTGTTAGGGTTAGGGTAGGGGTTAGGGTTAGGGTACGCGTTAGGGTTAGGGTAGTTATTAAACCTATCCCACTCTCTAGATACCCCTTAGCACGTAAAGGAATATTATTTGGGGGTCCAGCCATGGAGAAGAGTTTAGACACTAGGATAAGATAAGGAACACACCCATTATAAAGAAATCACATTAGGATTCTCTTTTTAACCTGTTCCTTAAAACACTAGTGCTTAGGAAATCTATTGGAGGCAGAAGCAGTCAAGGGTAGCCTAGGGTTAGGGTTAGGCTGAGGGTTAGGCTTAGGGTACGGCTTAGGGTACGAGATCGGGGAGGGGTTCGGGTACAGCGTAGGGTATGGGTTACTGTTAGGGTTAGGGTTCGTGTTAGGGTTAGGGCTCGGTTTAGGTTACGGGTTAGGTTTAGGGTACGTGTTAGGGTTAGGGTAGGCGTTAGGTTTAGGGTACGCGTTAGGGTTAGGGTAGTTATTAAACCTATCCCACTCTCTAGATACCCCTTAGCACGTAAAGGAATATTATTTGGGGGTGCAGCCATGGAGAAGAGTTTAGACACTAGGATAAGATAAGGAACACACCCATTATAAAGAAATCACATTAGGATTCTCTTTTTAAGCTGTTCCTTAAAACACTAGTGCTTAGGAAACCTATTGGAGGCAGAAGCAGTCAACGGTAGCCTAGGGTTAGGGTTAGGCTTAGGGTTAGGCTTAGGGTACGGCTTAGGGTACGGCTTCGGGGAGGGGTTCGGGTACGGCGTAGGGTATGGGTTAGGGTTAGGGTTAGGGTTAGTGTTAGGTTTAGGGCTCGATTTAGGTTACGGGTTAGGATAAGTGTACGTGTTACGGTTAGGGTAGGGGTTAGGGTTAGGGTACGCGTTAGGGTTAGGGTAGTTATTAAACCTATCCCACTCTCTAGATACCCCTTAGCACGTAAAGGAATAGTATTTGGGGGTCCAGCCATGGAGAAGAGTTTAGACACTAGGATAAGATAAGGAACACACCCATTATAAAGAAATCACATTAGGATTCTCTTTTTCAGCTGTTCCTTAAAACAGTAGTGCTTAGGAAATCTATTGGAGGCAGAAGCAGTCAAGGGTAGCCTAGGGTTAGGGTTAGGCTTAGGGTTAGGCTTAGGGTACGGCTTAGGGTACGGGTTTGGGGAGGGGTTCAGGTACGGCATAGGGTATGGGTTAGGGTTAGGGTTACGGTTAGTGTTAGGGTTAGGGCTCGGTTTAGGTTACGGGTTAGGATTAGGGTACGTGTTAGGGTTAGGGTACGCGTTAGGGTTAGGGTAGTTATTAAACCTATCCCACTCTCTAGATACCCCTTAGCACGTAAAGGAATATTATTTGGGGGTCCAGCCATGGAGAAGAGTTTAGACACTAGGATAAGATAAGGAACACACCCATTATAAAGAAATCACATTAGGATTCTCTTTTTAAGCTGTTCCTTAAAACACTAGAGCTTAGGAAATCTATTGCAGGCAGAAGCAGTCAAGGGTAGCCTAGGGTTAGGGTTAGGCTTAGGGTTAAGCTTAGGGTACGGCTTATGGTACGGGTTCGGGGAGGGGTTCGGGTACGGCGTAGGGTATGGGTTAGGGTTAGGGTTAGGGTTAGTGTTAGGGTTAGGGCTCGGTTTAGGGTACGGGTTAGGATTAGGGTACGTGTTAGGTTTAGGGTAGGGGTTAGGGTTAGGGTACGCGTTAGGGTTAGGGTAGTTATTAAACCTATCCCACTCTCTAGATACCCCTTAGCACGTAAAGGAATATTATTTGGGGGTCCAGCCATGGAGAAGAGTTTAGACACTAGGATAACATAAGGAACACACCCATTATAAAGAAATCACTTTAGGATTCTCTTTTTCAGCTGTTCCTTAAAACAGTAGTGCTTAGGAAATCTACTGGAGGCAGAAGCAGTCAAGGGTAGCCTAGGGTTAGGGTTAGGCTTAGGGTTAGGCTTAGGGAACGGCTTAGGGTACGGGTTTGGGGAGGGATTCGGGTACGGCGTAGGGGATGGGTTAGGGTTAGGGTTAGGGTTAGTGTTAGGGTTAGGGCTCGGTTTAGGGTACGGGTTAGAATTAGGGTACGTGTTAGGGTTAGGGTAGGGGTTAGGGTTAGGGTACGCGTTAGGGTTAGGGTAGTTCTTAAACCTATCCCACTCTCTAGATACCCCTTAGCACGTAAAGGAATATTATTTCGGGGTCCAGCCATGGAGAAGAGTTTAGACACTAGGATAAGATAAGGAACACACCCATTATAAAGAAATCACATTAGGATTCTCTTTTTCAGCTGTTCCTTAAAACACTAGTGCTTAGGAAATCTATTGGAGGCAGAAGCAGTCAAGGGTAGCCTAGGGTTAGGGTTAGGCTTAGGGTTAGGCTTAGGGTACGGATTAGGGTACGAGTTTGGGGAGGGGTTCAGGTACGGCGTAGGGTATGGGTGAGGGTTAGGGTTAGGGTTAGTGTTAGGGTGAGGGCTCGGTTTAGGTTACGGGTTAGGATTAGGGTACGTGTTAGGGTTAGGGTAGTGGTTAGGGTTAGGGTACACGTTAGCGTTAGGGTAGTTATTAAACCTATCCCACTCTCTAGATACCCCTTAGCACGTAAAGGAATATTATTTGGGGGTCCAGCCATGGAGAAGAGTTTAGACACTAGCATAAGATAAGGAACACACCCATTATAAAGAAATCACATTAGGATTCTCTTTTTCAGCTGTTCCTTAAAACACTAGTGCTTAGGAAATCTATTGGAGGCAGAAGCAGTCAAGGGTAGCCTAGGGTTAGGGTTAGGCTTAGGGTTAGGCTTAGGGTACGGCTTAGGGTACGGGTTTGGGGAGGGGTTCAGGTACGGCATAGGGTATGGGTTAGGGTTAGGGTTAGGGTTAGTGTTAGGGATAGGGCTCGGTTTAGGTTATGGGTTAGGATTAGGGTACGTGTTAGGGTTAGGGTAGGGGTTAGGGTTAGGGTACACGTTAGCGTTAGGGTAGTTATTAAACCTATCCCACTCTCTAGATACCCCTTAGCACGTAAAGGAATATTATTTGGGGGTCCAGCCATGGAGAAGAGTTTAGACACTAGCATAAGATAAGGAACACACCCACTATAAAGAAATCACATTACGATTCTCTTTTTCAGCTGTTCCTTAAAACACTAGTGCTTAGGAAATCTATTGGAGGCAGAAGCAGTCAAGGGTAGCCTAGGGTTAGGGTTAGGCTTAGGGTTAGGCTTAGGGTACGGCTTAGGGTACGGGTTCGGGGAGGGGTTCGGGTACTGCGTAGGTTATGGGTTAGGGTTAGGGTTAGGGTTAGTGTTAGCGTTAGGGATCGGTTTAGGGTACGGGTTAGGATTAGGGTACGTGTTAGGGTTAGGGTAGGGGTTAGGGTTAGGGTACGCGTTAGGGTTAGGGTAGTTATTAAACCTATCCCACTCTCTAGATACCCCTTAGCACGTAAAGGAATATTATTTGGGGATCCAGCCATGGGGAAGAGTTTAGACACTAGGATAAGATAAGAAACACACCCATTATAAAGAAATCACATTAGGATTCTCTTTTTAAGCTGTTCATTAAAACACTAGTGCTTAGGAAATCTATTGGAGGCAGAAGCAGTCAAGGGTAGCCTAGGGTTAGGGTTAGGCTTAGGGATAGGCTTAGGGTACGGGTTTGGGGAGGGGTTCGGGTACGGCGTAGGGTATGGGTTACTGTGAGGGTTAGGGTTAATGTTAGGGTTAGGGCTCGGTTTAGGGAACGGGTTATGGTTAGGGTACGTGTTAGGGTTAGGGTAGGGGTTAGGGTTAGGGTACGCATTAGGGTTAGGGTAGTTATTAAACCTATCCCACTCTCTAGATACCCCTTAGCACGTAAAGGAATATTATTTGGGGGTCCAGCCATGGAGAAGACTTTAGACACTAGGATAAGAAAAGGAACACACCCATTATAAAGACATCACATTAGGATTATCTTTTTCAGCTGTTCCTTAAAACACTAGTGCTTAGGAAATCTATTGGAGGCAGAAGCAGTCAAGGGTAGCCTAGGGTTAGGGTTAGGCTTAGGGTTACGCTTAGGGTACGGCTTCGGGTACGCGTTCGGGGAGGGGTTCGGGTACGGCGTAGGGTATGGGTTAGGGTTAGGGATACGGTTAGTGTTAGGGTTAGGGCTCGGTTTAGGGTACGGGTTAGGATTAGGGTACGTGTTAGGGTTAGGGTACGCGTTAGGGTTAGGGTAGTTATTAAACCTATCCCACTCTCTAGATACCCCTTAGCACGTAAAGGAATATTATTTGGGGGTCCAGCCATGGAGAAGAGTTTAGACACTAGGATAAGATAAGGAACACACCCATTATGAAGAAATCACATTAGGATTCTCTTTTTCAGCTGTTCCTTAAAACACTAGTGCTTAGGAAATCTATTGGAGGCAGAAGCAGTCAAGGGTAGCCTAGGGTTAGGGTTAGGCTGAGGGTTAGGCTTAGGGTACAGCTTAGGGTACGGGTTCGGGGAGGGGTTCGGGTACGGCGTAGGGTATGGGTTAGGGTTAGGGTTAGGGTTAGGGTTAGGGTTAGGGCTCGGTTTAGGGTACGGGTTAGGATAAGGGTACGTGTTAGGGTTAGGGTAGGGGTTAGGGTTAGGGTACGCGTTAGGGTTAGGGTAGTTATTAAACCTATCCCACTCTCTAGATACCCCTTAGCACGTAAAGGAATATTATTTGGGGGTCCAGCCATGGAGAAGAGTTTAGACACTAGGATAAGATAAGGAACACACCCATTATAAAGAAATCACATTAGGATTCTCTTTTTCAGCTGTTCCTTAAAACACTAGTGCTTAGGAAATCTATTGGAGGCAGAAGCAGTCAAGGGTAGCCTAGGGTTAGGGTTAGGCTGAGGGTACGGCTTCGGGTACGGGTTCGGGGAGGGGTTCGGGTACGGCGTAGGGTATGGGTTAGGGTTAGGGTTAGTGTTAGGGTTAGGGCTCGGTTTAGGGTACGGGTTAGGATTAGGGTACGTGTTAGGGTTAGGGTAGGGGTTAGGGTTAGGGTACGCGTTAGGGTTAGGGTAGTTCTTAAACCTATCCCACTCTCTAGATACCCCTTAGCACGTAAAGGAATATTATTTGGGGGTCCAGCCATGGAGAAGAGTTTAGACACTAGGATAAGATAAGGAACACACCCATTATAAAGAAATAACATTAGGATTCTCTTTTTCAGCTGTTCCTTAAAACACTAGTGCTTAGGAAATCTATTGGAGGCAGAAGCAGTCAAGGGTAGCCTAGGGTTAGGGTTAGGCTGAGGGTTAGGCTTAGGGTACAGCTTAGGGTACGGGTTCGGGGAGGGGTTCGGGTACGGCGTAGGGTATGGGTTAGGGTTAGGGTTAGGGTTAGGGTTAGGGTTAGGGCTCGGTTTAGGGTACGGGTTAGGATAAGGGTACGTGTTAGGGTTAGGGTAGGGGTTAGGGTTAGGGTACGCGTTAGGGTTAGGGTAGTTATTAAACCTATCCCACTCTCTAGATACCCCTTAGCACGGAAAGGAATATTATTTGGGGGTCCAGCCATGGAGAAGAGTTTAGACACTAGGATAAGATAAGGAACACACCCATTATAAAGAAATCACATTAGGATTCTCTTTTTAAGCTGTTCCTTAAAACACTAGTGCTTAGGAAACCTATAGGAGGCAGAAGCAGTCAACGGAAGCCTAGGGTTAGGGTTAGGCTTAGGGTTAGGCTTAGGGTACGGCTTAGGGTACGGCTTCGGGGAGGGGGTCGGGTACGGCGTAGGGTATGGGTTAGGGTTAGGGTTAGGGTTAGTGTTAGGGTTAGGGCTCGGTTTAGGGTATGGTTTAGGATTAGGGTACGTGTTAGGGTTAGGGTAGGAGTTAGGGTTAGGGTACGCGTTAGGGTTAGGGTAGTTATTAAACCTATCCCTCTCTCTAGATACCCCTTAGCACGTAAAGGAATATTATTTGGGGGTCCAGCCATGGAGAAGAGTTTAGACACTAGGATAAGATAAGGAACACACCCATTATAAAGAAATCACATTAGGATTCTCTTTTTCAGCTGTTCCTTAAAACACTAGTGCTTAGGAAATCTATTGGAGGCAGAAGCAGTCAAGGGTAGCCTAGGGTTAGGGTTAGGCTTAGGGTTAGGCTTAGGGTACGGCTTCGGGTTCGGGGAGGGGTTCGGGTACGGCGTAGGGTATGGGTTAGGGTTAGGGTTACGGTTAGTGTTAGGGTTAGGGCTCGGTTTAGGGTACGGGTTAGGATTAGGGTACGTGTTAGGGTTAGGGTACGTGTTAGGGTTAGGGTAGTTATTAAACCTATCCCACTCTCTAGATACCCCTTAGCACGTAAAGGAATATTACTTGGGGGTCCAGCCATGGAGAAGAGTTTAGACACTAGGATAAGATAAGGAACACACCCATTATAAAGAAATCACATTAGGATTCTCTTTTTAAGCTGTTCCTTAAAACACTAGTGCTTAGGAAATCTATTGCAGGCAGAAGCAGTCAAGGGTAGCCTAGGGTTAGGGTTAGGCTTAGGGTTAAGCTTAGGGTACGGCTTATGGTACGGGTTCGGGGAGGGGTTCGGGTACGGCATAGGGTATGGGTTAGGGTTAGGGTTAGGGTTAGTGTTAGGGTTAGGGCTCGGTTTAGGGTACGGGTTAGGATTAGGGTACGTGTTAGGGTTAGGGTAGGGGTTAGGGTTAGGGTACGTGTTAGGGTTAGGGTAGTTATTAAACCTATCCCACTCTCTAGATACCCCTTAGCACGTAAAGGAATATTATTTGGGTGTCCAGCCATGGAGAAGAGTTTAGACACTAGGATAAGATAAGGAACACACCCATTATAAAGAAATCACTTTAGGATTCTCTTTTTCAGCTGTTCCTTAAAACACTAGTGCTTATGAAATCTACTGGAGGCAGAAGCAGTCAAGGGTAGCCTAGGGTTAGGGTTAGGCTTAGGGTTAGGCTTAGGGTACGGCTTAGGGTACGGGTTTGGGGAGGGATTCGGGTACGGCGTAGGGGATGGGTTAGGGTTAGGGTTAGGGTTAGTGTTAGGGTTAGGGCTCGGTTTAGGGTACGGGTTAGAATTAGGGTACGTGTTAGGGTTAGGGTAGGGGTTAGGGTTAGGGTACGCGTTAGGGTTAGGGTAGTTATTAAACCTATCCCACTCTCTAGATACCCCTTAGCACGTAAAGGAATATTATATGGGGGTCCAGCCATGGAGAAGAGTTTAGACACTAGGATAAGATAAGGAACACACCCATTATAAAGAAATCACATTAGGATTCTCTTTTTAAGCTGTTCCTTAAAACACTAGTGCTTAGGAAATCTATTGGAGGCAGAAGCAGTCAAGGGTAGCCTAGGGTTAGGGTTAGGCTGAGGGTTAGGCTTAGGGTACGGCTTAGGGTACGGGATCGGGGAGGGGTTCGGGTACAGCGTAGGGTATGGGTTACTGTTAGGGTTAGGGTTCGTGTTAGGGTTAGGGCTCGGTTTAGGTTACGGGTTAGGTTTAGGGTACGTGTTAGGGTTAGGGTAGGGGTTAGGGTTAGGGTACGCGTTAGGGTTAGGGTAGTTATTAAACCTATCCCACTCTCTAGATACCCCTTAGCACGTAAAGGAATATTATTTGGGGGTGCAGCCATGGAGAAGAGTTTAGACACTAGGATAAGATAAGGAACACACCCATTATAAAGAAATCACTTTAGGATTCTCTTTTTAAGCTGTTCCTTAAAACACTAGTGATTACGAAACCTATTGGAGGCAGAAGCAGTCAACGGTAGCCTAGGGTTAGGGTTAGGCTTAGGGTTAGGCTTAGGGTACGGCTTAGGGTACGGCTTCGGGGAGGGGGTCGGGTACGGCGTAGGGTATGGGTTAGGGTTAGGGTTAGGGTTAGTGTTAGGGTTAGGGCTCGGTTTAGGTTATGGGTTAGGATTAGGGTACGTGTTAGGGTTAGGGTAGGGGTTAGGGTTAGGGTACGCGTTAGGGTTAGGGTAGTTATTAAACCTATCCCACTCTCTAGATACCCCTTAGCACGTAAAGGAATAGTATTTGGGGGTCCAGCCATGGAGAAGAGTTTAGACACAAGGATAAGATAAGGAACACACCCATTATAAAGAAATTACATTAGGATTCTCTTTTTCAGCTGTTCCTTAAAACACTAGTGCTTAGGAAATCTATTGGAGGCAGAAGCAGTCAAGGGTAGCCTAGGGTTAGGGTTAGGCTTAGGGTTAGGCTTAGGGTACGGCTTAGGGTACGGGTTCGGGGAGGGGTTCGGGTACTGCGTAGGGTATGGGTTAGGGTTAGGGTTAGGGTTAGTGTTAGCGTTAGGGATCAGTTTAGGGTACGGGTTAGGATTAGGGTACGTGTTAGGGTTAGGGTAGGGGTTAGGGTTAGGGTACGCGTTAGGGTTAGGGTAGTTATTAAACCTATCCCACTCTCTAGATACCCCTTAGCACGTAAAGGAATATTATTTGGGGGTCCAGCCATGGGGAAGAGTTTAGACACTAGGATAAGATAAGAAACACACCCATTATAAAGAAATCACATTAGGATTCTCTTTTTAAGCTGTTCATTAAAACACTAGTGCTTAGGAAATCTATTGGAGGCAGAAGCAGTCAAGGGTAGTCTAGGGTTAGGGTTAGGCTTAGGGATAGGCTTAGGGTACGGGTTTGGGGAGGGGTTCGGGTACGGCGTAGGGTATGGGTTACTGTGAGGGTTAGGGTTAGTGTTAGGGTTAGGGCTCGGTTTAGGGAACGGGTTATGGTTAGGGTACGTGTTAGGGTTAGGGTAGGGGTTAGGGTTAGGGTACGCATTAGGGTTAGGGTAGTTATTAAACCTATCCCACTCTCTAGATACCCCTTAGCACGTAAAGGAATATTATTTGGGGGTCCAGCTATGGAGAAGACTTTAGACACTAGGATAAGAAAAGGAACACACCCATTATAAAGAAATCACATTAGGATTCTCTTTTTCAGCTGTTCCTTAAAACACTAGTGCTTAGGAAATCTATTGGAGGCAGAAGCAGTCAAGGGTAGCCTAGGGTTAGGTTTAGGCTTAGGGTTAGGCTTAGGGTACGGCTTCGGGTACGCGTTCGGGGAGGGGTTCGGGTACGGCGTAGGGTATGGGTTAGGGTTAGGGATAGGGTTAGTGTTAGGGTTAGGGCTCGGTTTAGGGTACGGGTTAGGATTAGGGTACGTGTTAGGGTTAGGGTACGCGTTAGGGTTAGGGTAGTTATTAAACCTATCCCACTCTCTAGATACCCCTTAGCACGTAAAGGAATATTATTTGGGGGTCCAGGCATGGAGAAGAGTTTAGACACTAGGATAAGATAAGGAACACACCCATTATAAAGAAATCACATTAGGATTCTGTTTTTAAGCTGTTCCTTAAAACACTAGTGCTTAGGAAATCTATGGGAGGCAGAAGCAGTCAAGGGTAGCCTAGGGTTAGGGTTAGGCTTAGGGTTAGGCTTAGGGTACGGCTTAGGGTACGGGTTCGGGCAGGGGTTCGGGTACGGCGTAGGGTATGGGTTAGGGTTAGGTTTAGGGTTAGTGTTAGGGTTAGGGCTCGGTTTAGGGTACGGGTTAGGATTAGGGTACGTGTTAGGGTTAGGGTAGGGGTTAGGGTTAGGGTACGCGTTAGGTTTAGGTTAGTTATTAAACCTATCCCACTCTCTAGATACCCCTTAGCACGTAAAGGAATATTATTTGGGGGTCCAGCCATGGAGAAGAGTTTAGACACTAGGATAAGATAAGGAACACACCCATTATGAAGAAATCACATTAGGATTCTCTTTTTCAGCTGTTCCTTAAAACACTAGTGCTTAGGAAATCTATTGGAGGCAGAAGCAGTCAAGGGTAGCCTAGGGTTAGGGTTAGGCTGAGGGTTAGGCTTAGGGTACAGCTTAGGGTACGGGTTCGGGTACGGCGTAGGGTATGGGTTAGGGTTAGGGTTAGGGTTAGGGTTAGGGTTAGGGCTCGGTTTAGGGTACGGGTTAGGATAAGGGTACGTGTTAGGGTTAGGGTAGGGGTTAGGGTTAGGGTACGCGTTAGGGTTAGGGTAGTTATTAAACCTATCCCACTCTCTAGATACCCCTTAGCACGTAAAGGAATATTATTTGGGGGTCCAGCCATGGAGAAGAGTTTAGACACTAGGATAAGATAAGGAACACACCCATTATAAAGAAATCACATTAGGATTCTCTTTTTCAGCTGTTCCTTAAAACACTAGTGCTTAGGAAATCTATTGGAGGCAGAAGCAGTCAAGGGTAGCCTAGGGTTAGGGTTAGGCTGAGGGTACGGCTTCGGGTACGGGTTCGGGGAGGGGTTCGGGTACGGCGTAGGGTATGGGTTAGGGTTAGGGTTAGTGTTAGGGTTAGGGCTCGGTTTAGGGTACGGGTTAGGATTAGGGTACGTGTTAGGGTTAGGGTAGGGGTTAGGGTTAGGGTACGCGTTAGGGTTAGGGTAGTTCTTAAACCTATCCCACTCTCTAGATACCCCTTAGCACGTAAAGGAATATTATTTGGGTGTCCAGCCATGGAGAAGAGTTTAGACACTAGGATAAGATAAGGAACACACCCATTATAAAGAAATAACATTAGGATTCTCTTTTTCAGCTGTTCCTTAAAACACTAGTGCTTAGGAAATCTATTGGAGGCAGAAGCAGTCAAGGGTAGCCTAGGGTTAGGGTTAGGCTGAGGGTTAGGCTTAGGGTACAGCTTAGGGTACGGGTTCGGGGAGGGGTTCGGGTACGGCGTAGGGTATGGGTTAGGGTTAGGGTTAGGGTTAGTGTTAGGGTTAGGGCTCGGTTTAGGGTACGGGTTAGGATAAGGGTACGTGTTAGGGTTAGGGTAGGGGTTAGGGTTAGGGTACGCGTTAGGGTTAGGGTAGTTATTAAACCTATCCCACTCTCTAGATACCCCTTAGCACGTAAAGGAATATTATTTGGGGGTCCAGCCATGGAGAAGAGTTTAGACACTAGGATAAGATAAGGAACACACCCATTATAAAGAAATCACATTAGGATTCTCTTTTTAAGCTGTTCCTTAAAACACTAGTGCTTAGGAAACCTATAGGAGGCAGAAGCAGTCAACGGAAGCCTAGGGTTAGGGTTAGGCTTAGGGTTAGGCTTAGGGTACGGCTTAGGGTACGGCTTCGGGGAGGGGGTCGGGTACGGCGTAGGGTATGGGTTAGGGTTAGGGTTAGGGTTAGTGTTAGGGTTAGGGCTCGGTTTAGGGTATGGTTTAGGATTAGGGTACGTGTTACGGTTAGGGTAGGAGTTAGGGTTAGGGTACGCGTTAGGGTTAGGGTAGTTATTAAACCTATCCCTCTCTCTAGATACCCCTTAGCACGTAAAGGAATATTATTTGGGGGTCCAGCCATGGAGAAGAGTTTAGACACTAGGATAAGATAAGGAACACACCCATTATAAAGAAATCACATTAGGATTCTCTTTTTAAGCTGTTCCTTAAAACACTAGTGCTTAGGAAATCTATTGGAGGCAGAAGCAGTCAAGGGTAGCCTAGGGTTAGGGTTAGGCTTAGGGTTAGGCTTAGGGTACGGCTTAGGGTACGGGTTCGGGGAGGTGTTCGGGTACGCCGTAGGGTATGTGTTAGGGTTAGTGTTAGGGTTAGTGTTTGCGTTAGGGATCGGTTTAGGGTACGGGTTAGGATTAGGGTACGTGTTAGGGTTAGGGTAGGGGTTAAGGTTAGGGTACGCGTTAGGGTTAGGGTAGTTATTAAACCTATCCCACTCTCTAGATACCCCTTAGCACGTAAAGGAATATTATTTGGGGGTCCAGCCATAGAGAAGACTTTAGACACTAGGATAAGATAAGGAACACACCCATTATAAAGAAATCACATTAGGATTCTCTTTTTCAGCTGTTCCTTAAAACACTAGTGCTTAGGAAATCTATTGGAGGCAGAAGCAGTCAAGGGTAGCCTAGGGTTAGGGTTAGGCTTAGGGTTAGGCTTAGGGTACGGCTTCGGGTACGGGTTCGGGGAGGGGTTCGGGTACGGCGTAGGGTATGGGTTAGGGTTAGGGTTACGGTTAGTGTTAGGGTTAGGGCTCGGTTTAGGGTACGGGTTAGGATTAGGGTACGTGTTAGGGTTAGGGTACGCGTTAGGGTTAGGGTAGTTATTAAACCTATCCCACTCTCTAGATAACCCTTAGCACGTAAAGGAATATTACTTGGGGGTCCAGCCATGGAGAAGAGTTTAGACACTAGGATAAGATAAGGAACACACCCATTATAAAGAAATCACATTAGGATTCTCTTTTTAAGCTGTTCCTTAAAACACTAGTGCTTAGGAAATCTATTGCAGGGAGAAGCAGTCAAGGGTAGCCTAGGGTTAGGGTTAGGCTTAGGGTTAAGCTTAGGGTACGGCTTATGGTACGGGTTCGGGGAGGGGTTCGGGTACGGCGTAGGGTATGGGTTAGGGTTAGGGTTAGGGTTAGTGTTAGGGTTAGGGCTCGGTTTAGGGTACGGGTTAGGATTAGGGTACGTGTTAGGGTTAGGGTAGGGGTTAGGGTTAGGGTACGCGTTAGGGTTAGGGTAGTTATTAAACCTATCCCACTCTCTAGATACCCCTTAGCACGTAAAGGAATATTATTTGGGTGTCCAGCCATGGAGAAGAGTTTAGACACTAGGATAAGATAAGGAACACACCCATTATAAAGAAATCACTTTAGGATTCTCTTTTTCAGCTGTTCCTTAAAACACTAGTGCTTATGAAATCTACTGGAGGCAGAAGCAGTCAAGGGTAGCCTAGGGTTAGGGTTAGGCTTAGGGTTAGGCTTAGGGTACGGCTTAGGGTACGGGTTTGGGGAGGGATTCGGGTACGGCGTAGGGGATGGGTTAGGGTTAGGGTTAGGGTTAGTGTTAGGGTTAGGGCTCGGTCTAGGGTACGGGTTAGAATTAGGGTACGTGTTAGGGTTAGGGTAGGGGTTAGGGTTAGGGTACGCGTTAGGGTTAGGGTAGTTATTAAACCTATCCCACTCTCTAGATACCCCTTAGCACGTAAAGGAATATTATTTGGGGGTCCAGCCATGGAGAAGAGTTTAGACACTAGGATAAGATAAGGAACACACCCATTATAAAGAAATCACATTAGGATTCTCTTTTTCAGCTGTTCCTTAAAACACTAGTGCTTAGGAAATCTATTGGAGGCAGAAGCAGTCAAGGGTAGCCTAGGTTTAGGGTTAGGCTGAGGGTTAGGCTTAGGGTACGGCTTAGGGTACGGGATCGGGGAGGGGTTCGGGTACAGCGTAGGGTATGGGTTACTGTTAGGGTTAGGGTTCGTGTTAGGGTTAGGGCTCGGTTTAGGTTACGGGTTAGGTTTAGGGTACGTGTTAGGGTTAGGGTAGGCGTTAGGTTTAGGGTACGCGTTAGGGTTAGGGTAGTTATTAAACCTATCCCACTCTCTAGATACCCCTTAGCACGTAAAGGAATATTATTTGGGGGTGCAGCCATGGAGAAGAGTTTAGACACTAGGATAAGATAAGGAACACACCCATTATAAAGAAATCACATTAGGATTCTCTTTTTAGGCTGTTCCTTAAAACAATAGTGCTTAGGAAACCTATTGGAGGCAGAAGCAGTCAACGGTAGCCTAGGGTTAGGGTTAGGCTTAGGGTTAGGCTTAGGGTACGGCTTAGGGTACGGCTTCGGGGAGGGGTTCGGGTACGGCGTACGGTATGGGTTAGGGTTAGGGTTAGGGTTAGTGTTAGGGTTAGGGCTCGGTTTAGGTTACGGGTTAGGATTAGGGTACGTGTTACGGTTAGGGTAGGGGTTAGGGTTAGGGTACGCGTTAGGGTTAGGGTAGTTATTAAACCTATCCCACTCTCTAGATACCCCTTAGCACGTAAAGGAATAGTATTTGGGGGTCCAGCCATGGAGAAGAGTTTAGACACTAGGATAAGATAAGGAACACACCCATTATAAAGAAATCACATTAGGATTCTCTTTTTCAGCTGTTCCTTAAAACACTAGTGCTTAGGAAATCTATTGGAGGCAGAAGCAGTCAAGGGTAGCCTAGGGTTAGGGTTAGGCTTAGGGTTAGGCTTAGGGTACGGCTTAGGGTACGGGTTTGGGGAGGGGTTCAGGTACGGCATAGGGTATGGGTTAGGGTTAGGGTTACGGTTAGTGTTAGGGTTAGGGCTCGGTTTAGGTTACGGGTTAGGATTAGGGTACGTGTTAGGGTTAGGGTAGGGGTTAGGGTTAGGGTACACGTTAGCGTTAGGGTAGTTATTAAACCTATCCCACTCTCTAGATACCCCTTAGCACGTAAAGGAATATTATTTGGGGGTCCAGCCATGGAGAAGACTTTAGACACTAGGATAAGATAAGGAACACACCCATTATAAAGAAATCACATTAGGATTCTCTTTTTCAGCTGTTCCTTAAAACACTAGTGCTTAGGAAATCTATTGGAGGCAGAAGCAGTCAAGGGTAGCCTAGGGTTAGGGTTAGGCTTAGGGTTAGGCTTAGGGTACGGCTTCGGGTACGGGTTCGAGGAGGGGTTCGGGTACGGCGTAGGGTATGGGTTAGGGTTAGGGTTAGTGTTAGGGTTAGGGCTCGGTTTAGGGTACGGGTTAGGATTAGGGTACGTGTTAGGGTTGGGGTAGGGGTTAGGGTACGCGTTAGGGTTAGGGTAGTTCTTAAACCTATCCCACTCTCTAGATACCCCTTAGCACGTAAAGGAATATTATTTGGGGGTCCAGCCATGGAGAAGAGTTTAGACACTAGGATAAGATAAGGAACACACCCATTATAAAGAAATCACATTAGGATTCTCATTTTAAGCTGTTCCTTAAAACACTAGTGCTTAGGAAATCTATGGGAGGCAGAAGCAGTCAAGGGTAGCCTAGGGTTAGTGTTAGGCTTAGGGTTAAGCTTAGGGTACGGCTTATGGTACGGGTTCGGGGAGGGGTTCGGGTACGGCGTAGGGTATGGGTTAGGGTTAGGTTTAGGGTTAGTGTTAGGGTTAGGGCTCGGTTTAGGGTACGGGTTAGGATTAGGGTACGTGTTAGGGTTAGGGTAGGGGTTAGGGTTAGGGTACGCGTTAGGTTTAGGGTAGTTATTAAACCTATCCCACTCTCTAGATACCCCTTAGCACGTAAAGGAATATTATTTGGGGGTCCAGCCATGGAGAAGAGTTTAGACACTAGGATAAGATAAGGAACACACCCATTATGAAGAAATCACATTAGGATTCTCTTTTTCAGCTGTTCCTTAAAACACTAGTGCTTAGGAAATCTATTGGAGGCAGAAGCAGTCAAGGGTAGCCTAGGGTTAGGGTTAGGCATAGGGTTAGGCTTAGGGTACGGCTTAGGGTACGGATTCGGGGAGGGGTTCGGGTACTGCGTACCGTATGGGTTAGGGTTAGGGTTAGGGTTAGTGTTAGGGTTAGGGCTCGGTTTAGGGTACGGGTTAGGATTAGGGTACGTGTTACGGTTAGGGTAGGGGTTAGGGTTAGGGTACGCGTTAGGGTTAGGGTAGTTATTAAACCTATCCCACTCTCTAGATACCCCTTAGCACGTAAAGGAATATTATTTGGGGGTCCAGCCATGGAGAAGAGTTTAGACACTGGAATAAGATAAGGAACACACCCATTATAAAGAAATCACATTAGGATTCTCTTTTTAAGCTGTTCCTTAAAACACTAGTGCTTAGGAAATCTATTGGAGGCAGAAGCAGTCAAGGGTAGCCTAGGGTTAGGGTTAGGCTTAGGGTTAGGCTTAGGGTACGGCTTAGGGTACAGGTTCGGGGAGGGGTGCGGGTACGGCGTAGGGTATGGGTTAATGTTAGGGTTAGGGTTAGTGTTAGGGTTAGGGCTCGGTTTAGGGTACGGGATAGGTTTAGGGTACGTGTTAGGGTTAGGGTAGGGGTTAGGGTTAGGGTACGCGTTAGGGTTAGGGTAGTTATTAAACCTATCCCACTCTCTAGATACCGCTTAGCACGTAAAGGAATATTATTTGGGGGTCCAGCCATGGAGAAGAGTTTAGACACTAGGATAAGATAAGGAACACACCCATTATAAAGAAAACACATTAGGATTCTCTTTTTAAGCTGTTCCTTAAAACACTAGTGCTTAGGAAATCTATTGGAGGCAGAAGCAGTCAAAGGTAGCCTAGGGTTAGGGTTAGGCTTAGGGTTAGGCTTAGGGTACGGCTTTGGGTACGGGTTTGGGGAGGGGTTCGGGTACGGCGTAGGGTATGGGTTAGGGTTAGGGTTAGTGTTAGGGTTAGGGCTCGGTTTAGGGTACGGGTTAGGATTAGGGTACGTGTTAGGGTTATGGTAGGGGTTAGGGTTAGGGTACACGTTAGCGTTAGGGTAGTTATTAAACCTATCCCACTCTCTAGATACCCCTTAGCACGTAAAGGAATATTATTTGGGGTTCCAGCCATGGAGAAGAGTTTAGACACTAGGATAAGATAAGGAACACACCCATTATAAAGAAATCACATTAGGATTCTGTTTTTAAGCTGTTCCTTAAAACACTAGTGCTTAGGAAATCTATGGGAGGCAGAAGCAGTCAAGGGTAGCCTAGGGTTAGGGTTAGGCTTAGGGTTAGGCTTAGGGTACGGCTTAGGGTACAGGTTTGGTGAGGGGTTCGGGAACGGCGTAGGGTATGGGTTAGGGTTAGTGTTAGGGTTAGGGCTCGGTTTAGGGTACGGGTTAGGATTAGGGTACGTGTTAGGGTTAGGGTAGGGGTTAGGGTTAGGGTACGCGTTAGGGTTAGGGTAGTTATTAAACCTATCCCACTCTCTAGATACCCCTTAGCACGTAAAGGAATAGTATTTGGGGGTCCAGCCATGGAGAAGAGTTTAGACACTAAGATAAGATAAGGAACACACCCATTATAAAGAAATAACATTAGGATTCTCTTTTTCAGCTGTTCCTTAAAACACTAGTGCTTAGGAAATCTATTGGAGGCAGAAGCAGTCAAGGGTAGCCTAGGGTTAGGGTTAGGCTTAGGGTTAGGCTTAGGGTACGGCTTAGGGTACGGGTTTGGGGAGGGGTTCAGGTACGGCATAGGGTATAGGGTATGGGTTAGGGTTAGGGTTAGGGTTAGTGTTAGGGTTAGGGCTCGGTTTAGGTTACGGGTTAGGATTAGGGTACGTGTTAGGGTTAGGGTAGGGGTTAGGGTTAGGGTACACGTTAGCGTTAGGGTAGTTATTAAACCTATCCCACTCTCTAGATACCCCTTAGCACGTAAAGGAATATTATTTGGGGGTCCAGCCATGGAGAAGAGTTTAGACACTAGCATAAGATAAGGAACACACCCATTATAAAGAAATCACATTACGATTCTCTTTTTCAGCTGTTCCTTAAAACACTAGTGCTTAGGAAATCTATTGGAGGCAGAAGCAGTCAAGGGTAGCCTAGGGTTAGGGTTAGGCTTAGGGTTAGGCTTAGGGTACGCCTTAGGGTACGGGTTCGGGGAGGGGTTCGGGTACGGCGTAGGGTATGGGTTAGGGTTAGGGTTAGGGTTAGTGTTAGCGTTAGGGATCGGTTTAGGGTACGGGTTAGGATTAGGGTACGTGTTAGGGTTAGGGTAGGGGTTAGGGTTAGGGTACGCGTTAGGGTTAGGGTAGTTATTAAACCTATCCCACTCTCTAGATATCCCTTAGCACGTAAAGGAATATTATTTGGGGGTCCAGCCATGGGGAAGAGTTTAGACACTAGGATAAGATAAGAAACACACCCATTATAAAGAAATCACATTAGGATTCTCTTTTTAAGCTGTTCATTAAAACACTAGTGCTTAGGAAATCTATTGGAGGCAGAAGCAGTCAAGGGTAGCCTAGGGTTAGGGTTAGGCTTAGGGATAGGCTTAGGGTACGGGTTTGGGGAGGGGTTCGGGTACGGCGTAGGGTATGGGTTACTGTGAGGGTTAGGGTTAGTGTTAGGGTTAGGGCTCGGTTTAGGGAACGGGTTATGGTTAGGGTACGTGTTAGGGTTAGGGTAGGGGTTAGGGTTAGGGTACGCATTAGGGTTAGGGTAGTTATTAAACCTATCCCACTCTCTAGATACCCCTTAGCACGTAAAGGAATATTATTTGGGGGTCCAGCCATGGAGAAGACTTTAAACACTAGGATAAGATAAGGAACACACCCATTATAAAGAAATCACATTAGGATTCTCTTTTTCAGTTGTTCCTTAAAACACTAGTGCTTAGGAAATCTATTGGAGGCAGAAGCAGTCAAGGGTAGCCTAGGGTTAGGGTTAGGCTTAGGGTTAGGCTTAGGGTACGGCTTCGGGTACGCGTTCTGGGAGGGGTTCGTGTACGGCGTAGGGTATGGGTTAGGGTTAGGGATACGGTTAGTGTTAGGGTTAGGGCTCGGTTTAGGGTACGGGTTAGGATTAGGGTACGTGTTAGGGTTAGGGTACGCGTTAGGGTTAGGGTAGTTATTAAACCTATCCCACTCTCTAGATACCCCTTAGCACGTAAAGGAATATTATTTGGGGGTCCAGCCATGGAGAAGAGTTTAGACACTAGGATAAGATAAGGAACACACCCATTATAAAGAAATCACATTAGGATTCTGTTTTTAAGCTGTTCCTTAAAACACTAGTGCTTAGGAAATCTATGGGAGGCAGAAGCAGTCAAGGGTAGCCTAGGGTTAGGGTAAGGCATAGGGTTAGGCTTAGGGTACGGCTTAGGGTACGGGTTCGGGGAGGGGTTCGGGTACGGCGTAGGGTATGGGTTAGGGTTAGGTTTAGGGTTAGTGTTAGGGTTAGCGCTCGGTTTAGGGTACGGGTTAGGATTAGGGTACGTGTTAGGGTTAGGGTAGGGGTTAGGGTTAGGGTACGCGTTAGGTTTAGGTTAGTTATTAAACCTATCCCACTCTCTAGATACCCCTTAGCACGTAAAGGAATATTATTTGGGGGTCCAGCCATGGAGAAGAGTTTAGACACTAGGATAAGATAAGGAACACACCCATTATGAAGAAATCACATTAGGATTCTCTTTTTCAGCTGTTCCCTAAAACACTAGTGCTTAGGAAATCTATTGGAGGCAGAAGCAGTCAAGGGTAGCCTAGGGTTAGGGTTAGGCATAGGGTTAGGCTTAGGGTACGGCTTAGGGTACGGATTCGGGGAGGGGTTCGGGTACTGCGTACCGTATGGGTTAGGGTTAGGTTTAGGGTTAGTGTTAGGGTTAGGGCTCGGTTTAGGGGACGGGTTAGGATTAGGGTACGTGTTAGGGTTACGGTACGGGTTAGGGTTAGGGTACGCGTTAGGGTTAGGGTAGTTATTAAACCTATCCCACTCTCTAGATACCCCTTAGCACGTAAAGGAATATTATTTGGGGGTCCAGCCATGGAGAAGAGTTTAGACACTGGAATAAGATAAGGAACACACCCATTATAAAGAAATCACATTAGGATTCTCTTTTTAAGCTGTTCCTTAAAACACTAGTGCTTAGGAAATCTATTGGAGGCAGAAGCAGTCAAGGGTAGCCTAGGGTTAGGGTTAGGCTTAGGGTTAGGCTGAGGGTACGGCTTCGGGTACGGGTTCGGGGAGGGGTTCGGGTACGGCGTAGGGTATGGGTTAGGGTTAGGGTTAGTGTTAGGGTTAGGGCTCGGTTTAGGGTACGGGTTAGGATTAGGGTACGTGTTAGGGTTAGGGTAGGGGTTAGGGTTAGGGTACGCGTTAGGGTTAGGATAGTTCTTAAACCTATCCCACTCTCTAGATACCCCTTAGCACGTAAAGGAATATTATTTGGGTGTCCAGCCATGGAGAAGAGTTTAGACACTAGGATAAGATAAGGAACACACCCATTATAAAGAAATAACATTAGGATTCTCTTTTTCAGCTGTTCCTTAAAACACTAGTGCTTAGGAAATCTATTGGAGGCAGAAGCAGTCAAGGGTAGCCTAGGGTTAGGGTTAGGCTGAGGGTTAGGCTTAGGGTACAGCTTAGGGTACGGGTTCGGGGAGGGGTTCGGGTACGGCGTAGGGTATGGGTTAGGGTTAGGGTTAGGGTTAGTGTTAGGGTTAGGGCTCGGTTTAGGGTACGGGTTAGGATAAGGGTACGTGTTAGGGTTAGGGTAGGGGTTAGGGTTAGGGTACGCGTTAGGGTTAGGGTAGTTATTAAACCTATCCCACTCTCTAGATACCCCTTAGCACGTAAAGGAATATTATTTGGGGGTCCAGCCATGGAGAAGAGTTTAGACACTAGGATAAGATAAGGAACACACCCATTATAAAGAAATCACATTAGGATTCTCTTTTTAAGCTGTTCCTTAAAACACTAGTGCTTAGGAAACCTATAGGAGGCAGAAGCAGTCAACGGAAGCCTAGGGTTAGGGTTAGGCTTAGGGTTAGGCTTAGGGTACGGCTTAGGGTACGGCTTCGGGGAGGGGGTCGGGTACGGCGTAGGGTATGGGTTAGGGTTAGGGTTAGGGTTAGTGTTAGGGTTAGGGCTCGGTTTAGGGTATGGTTTAGGATTAGGGTACGTGTTAGGGTTAGGGTAGGAGTTAGGGTTAGGGTACGCGTTAGGGTTAGGGTAGTTATTAAACCTATCCCTCTCTCTAGATACCCCTTAGCACGTAAAGGAATATTATTTGGGGGTCCAGCCATGGAGAAGAGTTTAGACACTAGGATAAGATAAGGAACACACCCATTATAAAGAAATCACATTAGGATTCTCTTTTTAAGCTGTTCCTTAAAACACTAGTGCTTAGGAAATCTATTGGAGGCAGAAGCAGTCAAGGGTAGCCTAGGGTTAGGGTTAGGCTTAGGGTTAGGCTTAGGGTACGGCTTAGGGTACGGGTTCGGGGAGGTGTTCGGGTACGCCGTAGGGTATGTGTTAGGGTTAGTGTTAGGGTTAGTGTTTGCGTTACGGATCGGTTTAGGGTACGGGTTAGGATTAGGGTACGTGTTAGGGTTAGGGTAGGGGTTAAGGTTAGGGTACGCGTTAGGGTTAGGGTAGTTATTAAACCTATCCCACTCTCTAGATACCCCTTAGCACGTAAAGGAATATTATTTGGGGGTCCAGCCATAGAGAAGACTTTAGACACTAGGATAAGATAAGGAACACACCCATTATAAAGAAATCACATTAGGATTCTCTTTTTCAGCTGTTCCTTAAAACACTAGTGCTTAGGAAATCTATTGGAGGCAGAAGCAGTCAAGGGTAGCCTAGGGTTAGGGTTAGGCTTAGGGTTAGGCTTAGGGTACGGCTTCGGGTACGGGTTCGGGGAGGGGTTCGGGTACGGCGTAGGGTATGGGTTAGGGTTAGTGTTACGGTTAGTGTTAGGGTTAGGGCTCGGTTTAGGGTACGGGTTAGGATTAGGGTACGTGTTAGGGTTAGGGTACGCGTTAGGGTTAGGGTAGTTATTAAACCTATCCCACTCTCTAGATACCCCTTAGCACGTAAAGGAATATTACTTGGGGGTCCAGCCATGGAGAAGAGTTTAGACACTAGGATAAGATAAGGAACACACCCATTATAAAGAAATCACATTAGGATTCTCTTTTTAAGCTGTTCCTTAAAACACTAGTGCTTAGGAAATCTATTGCAGGGAGAAGCAGTCAAGGGTAGCCTAGGGTTAGGGTTAGGCTTAGGGTTAAGCTTAGGGTACGGCTTATGGTACGGGTTCGGGGAGGGGTTCGGGTACGGCGTAGGGTATGGGTTAGGGTTAGGGTTAGGGTTAGTGTTAGGGTTAGGGCTCGGTTTAGGGTACGGGTTAGGATTAGGGTACGTGTTAGGGTTAGGGTAGGGGTTAGGGTTAGGGTACGCGTTAGGGTTAGGGTAGTTATTAAACCTATCCCACTCTCTAGATACCCCTTAGCACGTAAAGGAATATTATTTGGGTGTCCAGCCATGGAGAAGAGTTTAGACACTAGGATAAGATAAGGAACACACCCATTATAAAGAAATCACTTTAGGATTCTCTTTTTCAGCTGTTCCTTAAAACACTAGTGCTTATGAAATCTACTGGAGGCAGAAGCAGTCAAGGGTAGCCTAGGGTTAGGGTTAGGCTTAGGGTTAGGCTTAGGGTACGGCTTAGGGTACGGGTTTGGGGAGGGATTCGGGTACGGCGTAGGGGATGGGTTAGGGTTAGGGTTAGGGTTAGTGTTAGGGTTAGGGCTCGGTCTAGGGTACGGGTTAGAATTAGGGTACGTGTTAGGGTTAGGGTAGGGGTTAGGGTTAGGGTACGCGTTAGGGTTAGGGTAGTTATTAAACCTATCCCACTCTCTAGATACCCCTTAGCACGTAAAGGAATATTATTTGGGGGTCCAGCCATGGAGAAGAGTTTAGACACTAGGATAAGATAAGGAACACACCCATTATAAAGAAATCACATTAGGATTCTCTTTTTCAGCTGTTCCTTAAAACACTAGTGCTTAGGAAATCTATTGGAGGCAGAAGCAGTCAAGGGTAGCCTAGGTTTAGGGTTAGGCTGAGGGTTAGGCTTAGGGTACGGCTTAGGGTACGGGATCGGGGAGGGGTTCGGGTACAGCGTAGGGTATGGGTTACTGTTAGGGTTAGGGTTCGTGTTAGGGTTAGGGCTCGGTTTAGGTTACGGGTTAGGTTTAGGGTACGTGTTAGGGTTAGGGTAGGCGTTAGGTTTAGGGTACGCGTTAGGGTTAGGGTAGTTATTAAACCTATCCCACTCTCTAGATACCCCTTAACACGTAAAGGAATATTATTTGGGGGTGCAGCCATGGAGAAGAGTTTAGACACTAGGATAAGATAAGGAACACACCCATTATAAAGAAATCACATTAGGATTCTCTTTTTAAGCTGTTCCTTAAAACACTAGTGCTTAGGAAACCTATTGGAGGCAGAAGCAGTCAACGGTAGCCTAGGGTTAGGGTTAGGCTTAGGGTTAGGCTTAGGGTACGGCTTAGGGTACGGCTTCGGGGAGGGGTTCGGGTACGGCGTAGGGTATGGGTTAGGGTTAGGGTTAGGGTTAGTGTTAGGGTTAGGGCTCGGTTTAGGTTACGGGTTAGGATTAGGGTACGTGTTACGGTTAGGGTAGGGGTTAGGGTTAGGGTACGCGTTAGGGTTAGGGTAGTTATTAAACCTATCCCACTCTCTAGATACCCCTTAGCACGTAAAGGAATAGTATTTGGGGGTCCAGCCATGGAGAAGAGTTTAGACACTAGGATAAGATAAGGAACACACCCATTATAAAGAAATCACATTAGGATTCTCTTTTTCAGCTGTTCCTTAAAACACTAGTGCTTAGGAAATCTATTGGAGGCAGAAGCAGTCAAGGGTAGCCTAGGGTTAGGGTTAGGCTTAGGGTTAGGCTTAGGGTACGGCTTAGGGTACGGGTTTGGGGAGGGGTTCAGGTACGGCATAGGGTATGGGTTAGGGTTAGGGTTACGGTTAGTGTTAGGGTTAGGGCTCGGTTTAGGTTACGGGTTAGGATTAGGGTACGTGTTAGGGTTAGGGTAGGGGTTAGGGTTAGGGTACACGTTAGCGTTAGGGTAGTTATTAAACCTATCCCACTCTCTAGATACCCCTTAGCACGTAAAGGAATATTATTTGGGGGTCCAGCCATGGAGAAGACTTTAGACACTAGGATAAGATAAGGAACACACCCATTATAAAGAAATCACATTAGGATTCTCTTTTTCAGCTGTTCCTTAAAACACTAGTGCTTAGGAAATCTATTGGAGGCAGAAGCAGTCAAGGGTAGCCTAGGGTTAGGGTTAGGCTTAGGGTTAGGCTTAGGGTACGGCTTCGGGTACGGGTTCGGGGAGGGGTTCGGGTACGGCGTAGGGTATGGGTTAGGGTTAGGATTAGTGTTAGGGTTAGGGCTCGGTTTAGGGTACGGGTTAGGATTAGGGTACGTGTTAGGGTTGGGGTAGGGGTTAGGGTACGCGTTAGGGTTAGGGTAGTTCTTAAACCTATCCCACTCTCTAGATACCCCTTAGCACGTAAAGGAATATTATTTGGGGGTCCAGCCATGGAGAAGAGTTTAGACACTAGGATAAGATAAGGAACACACCAATTATAAAGAAATCACATTAGGATTCTCATTTTAAGCTGTTCCTTAAAACACTAGTGCTTAGGAAATCTATGGGAGGCAGAAGCAGTCAAGGGTAGCCTAGGGTTAGTGTTAGGCTTAGGGTTAAGCTTAGGGTACGGCTTATGGTACGGGTTCGGGGAGGGGTTCGGGTACGGCGTAGGGTATGGGTTAGGGTTAGGTTTAGGGTTAGTGTTAGGGTTAGGGCTCGGTTTAGGGTACGGGTTAGGATTAGGGTACGTGTTAGGGTTAGGGTAGGGGTTAGGGTTAGGGTACGCGTTAGGTTTAGGGTAGTTATTAAACCTATCCCACTCTCTAGATACCCCTTAGCACGTAAAGGAATATTATTTGGGGGTCCAGCCATGGAGAAGAGTTTAGACACTAGGATAAGATAAGGAACACACCCATTATGAAGAAATCACATTAGGATTCTCTTTTTCAGCTGTTCCTTAAAACACTAGTGCTTAGGAAATCTATTGGAGGCAGAAGCAGTCAAGGGTAGCCTAGGGTTAGGGTTAGGCATAGGGTTAGGCTTAGGGTACGGCTTAGGGTACGGATTCGGGGAGGGGTTCGGGTACTGCGTACCGTATGGGTTAGGGTTAGGGTTAGTGTTAGGGTTAGGGCTCGGTTTAGGGTACGGGTTAGGATTAGGGTACGTGTTAGGGTTACGGTACGGGTTAGGGTTAGGGTACGCGTTAGGGTTAGGGTAGTTATTAAACCTATCCCACTCTCTAGATACCCCTTAGCACGTAAAGGAATATTATTTGGGGGTCCAGCCATGGAGAAGAGTTTAGACACTGGAATAAGATAAGGAACACACCCATTATAAAGAAATCACATTAGGATTCTCTTTTTAAGCTGTTCCTTAAAACACTAGTGCTTAGGAAATCTATTGGAGGCAGAAGCAGTCAAGGGTAGCCTAGGGTTAGGGTTAGGCTTAGGGTTAGGCTTAGGGTACGGCTTAGGGTACAGGTTCGGGAAGGGGTGCGGGTACGGCGTAGGGTATGGGTTAATGTTAGGGTTAGGGTTAGTGTTAGGGTTAGGGCTCGGTTTAGGGTACGGGATAGGTTTAGGGTACGTGTTAGGGTTAGGGTAGGGGTTAGGGTTAGGGTACGCGTTAGGGTTAGGGTAGTTATTAAACCTATCCCACTCTCTAGATACCGCTTAGCACGTAAAGGAATATTATTTGGGGGTCCAGCCATGGAGAAGAGTTTAGACACTAGGATAAGATAAGGAACACACCCATTATAAAGAAAACACATTAGGATTCTCTTTTTAAGCTGTTCCTTAAAACACTAGTGCTTAGGAAATCTATTGGAGGCAGAAGCAGTCAAAGGTAGCCTAGGGTTAGGGTTAGGCTTAGGGTTAGGCTTAGGGTACGGCTTTGGGTACGGGTTTGGGGAGGGGTTCGGGTACGGCGTAGGGTATGGGTTAGGGTTAGGGTTAGTGTTAGGGTTAGGGCTCGGTTTAGGGTACGGGTTAGGATTAGGGTACGTGTTAGGGTTATGGTAGGGGTTAGGGTTAGGGTACACGTTAGCGTTAGGGTAGTTATTAAACCTATCCCACTCTCTAGATACCCCTTAGCACGTAAAGGAATATTATTTGGGGTTCCAGCCATGGAGAAGAGTTTAGACACTAGGATAAGACAAGGAACACACCCATTATAAAGAAATCACATTAGGATTCTGTTTTTAAGCTGTTCCTTAAAACACTAGTGCTTAGGAAATCTATGGGAGGCAGAAGCAGTCAAGGGTAGCCTAGGGTTAGGGTTAGGCTTAGGGTTAGGCTTAGGGTACGGCTTAGGGTACAGGTTTGGTGAGGGGTTCGGGAACGGCGTAGGGTATGGGTTAGGGTTAGTGTTAGGGTTAGGGCTCGGTTTAGGGTACGGGTTAGGATTAGGGTACGTGTTAGGGTTAGGGTAGGGGTTAGGGTTAGGGTACGCGTTAGGGTTAGGGTAGTTATTAAACCTATCCCACTCTCTAGATACCCCTTAGCACGTAAAGGAATAGTATTTGGGGGTCCAGCCATGGAGAAGAGTTTAGACACTAGGATAAGATAAGGAACACACCCATTATAAAGAAATAACATTAGGATTCTCTTTTTCAGCTGTTCCTTAAAACACTAGTGCTTAGGAAATCTATTGGAGGCAGAAGCAGTCAAGGGTAGCCTAGGGTTAGGGTTAGGCTTAGGGTTAGGCTTAGGGTACGGCTTAGGGTACGGGTTTGGGGAGGGGTTCAGGTACGGCATAGGGTATGGGTTAGGGTTAGGGTTAGGGTTAGTGTTAGGGTTAGGGCTCGGTTTAGGTTACGGGTTAGGATTAGGGTACGTGTTAGGGTTAGGGTAGGGGTTAGGGTTAGGGTACACGTTAGCGTTAGGGTAGTTATTAAACCTATCCCACTCTCTAGATACCCCTTAGCACGTAAAGGAATATTATTTGGGGGTCCAGCCATGGAGAAGAGTTTAGACACTAGCATAAGATAAGGAACACACCCATTATAAAGAAATCACATTAGGATTCTCTTTTTAAGCTGTTCCTTAAAACACTAGTGCTTAGGAAACCTATTGGAGGCAGAAGCAGTCAACGGTAGCCTAGGGTTAGGGTTAGGCTTAGGGTTAGGCTTAGGGTACGGCTTAGGGTACGGCTTCGGGGAGGGGTTCGGGTACGGCGTAGGGTATGGGTTAGGGTTAGGGTTAGGGTTAGTGTTAGGGTTAGGGCTCGGTTTAGGTTACGGGTTAGGATTAGGGTACGTGTTACGGTTAGGGTAGGGGTTAGGGTTAGGGTACGCGTTAGGGTTAGGGTAGTTATTAAACCTATCCCACTCTCTAGATACCCCTTAGCACGTAAAGGAATAGTATTTGGGGGTCCAGCCATGGAGAAGAGTTTAGACACTAGGATAAGATAAGGAACACACCCATTATAAAGAAATCACATTAGGATTCTCTTTTTCAGCTGTTCCTTAAAACACTAGTGCTTAGGAAATCTATTGGAGGCAGAAGCAGTCAAGGGTAGCCTAGGGTTAGGGTTAGGCTTAGGGTTAGGCTTAGGGTACGGCTTAGGGTACGGGTTTGGGGAGGGGTTCAAGTACGGCATAGGGTATGGGTTAGGGTTAGGGTTACGGTTAGTGTTAGGGTTAGGGCTCGGTTTAGGTTACGGGTTAGGATTAGGGTACGTGTTAGGGTTAGGGTAGGGGTTAGGGTTAGGGTACACGTTAGCGTTAGGGTAGTTATTAAACCTATCCCACTCTCTAGATACCCCTTAGCACGTAAAGGAATATTATTTGGGGGTCCAGCCATGGAGAAGACTTTAGACACTAGGATAAGATAAGGAACACACCCATTATAAAGAAATCACATTAGGATTCTCTTTTTCAGCTGTTCCTTAAAACACTAGTGCTTAGGAAATCTATTGGAGGCAGAAGCAGTCAAGGGTAGCCTAGGGTTAGGGTTAGGCTTAGGGTTAGGCTTAGGGTACGGCTTCGGGTACGGGTTCGGGGAGGGGTTCGGGTACGGCGTAGGGTATGGGTTAGGGTTAGGATTAGTGTTAGGGTTAGGGCTCGGTTTAGGGTACGGGTTAGGATTAGGGTACGTGTTAGGGTTGGGGTAGGGGTTAGGGTACGCGTTAGGGTTAGGGTAGTTCTTAAACCTATCCCACTCTCTAGATACCCCTTAGCACGTAAAGGAATATTATTTGGGGGTCCAGCCATGGAGAAGAGTTTAGACACTAGGATAAGATAAGGAACACACCAATTATAAAGAAATCACATTAGGATTCTCATTTTAAGCTGTTCCTTAAAACACTAGTGCTTAGGAAATCTATGGGAGGCAGAAGCAGTCAAGGGTAGCCTAGGGTTAGTGTTAGGCTTAGGGTTAAGCTTAGGGTACGGCTTATGGTACGGGTTCGGGGAGGGGTTCGGGTACGGCGTAGGGTATGGGTTAGGGTTAGGTTTAGGGTTAGTGTTAGGGTTAGGGCTCGGTTTAGGGTACGGGTTAGGATTAGGGTACGTGTTAGGGTTAGGGTAGGGGTTAGGGTTAGGGTACGCGTTAGGTTTAGGGTAGTTATTAAACCTATCCCACTCTCTAGATACCCCTTAGCACGTAAAGGAATATTATTTGGGGGTCCAGCCATGGAGAAGAGTTTAGACACTAGGATAAGATAAGGAACACACCCATTATGAAGAAATCACATTAGGATTCTCTTTTTCAGCTGTTCCTTAAAACACTAGTGCTTAGGAAATCTATTGGAGGCAGAAGCAGTCAAGGGTAGCCTAGGGTTAGGGTTAGGCTTAGGGTTAGGCTTAGGGTACGGCTTAGGGTACAGGTTTGGTGAGGGGTTCGGGAACGGCGTAGGGTATGGGTTAGGGTTAGGGTTAGGGTTAGTGTTAGGGTTAGGGCTCGGTTTAGGTTACGGGTTAGGATTAGGGTACGTGTTAGGGTTAGGTTAGGGGTTAGGGTTAGGGTACACGTTAGCGTTAGGGTAGTTATTAAACCTATCCCACTCTCTAGATACCCCTTAGCACGTAAAGGAATATTATTTGGGGGTCCAGCCATGGAGAAGAGTTTAGACACTAGGATAAGATAAGGAACACACCCATTATAAAGAAATCACATTAGGATTCTCTTTTTCAGCTGTTCCTTAAAACACTAGTGCTTAGGAAATCTATTGGAGGCAGAAGCAGTCAAGGGTAGCCTAGGGTTAGGGTTAGGCTGAGGGTACGGCTTCGGGTACGGGTTCGGGGAGGGGTTCGGGTACGGCGTAGGGTATGGGTTAGGGTTAGGGTTAGTGTTAGGGTTAGGGCTCGGTTTAGGGTACGGGTTAGGATTAGGGTACGTGTTAGGGTTAGGGTAGGGGTTAGGGTTAGGGTACGCGTTAGGGTTAGGGTAGTTCTTAAACCTATCCCACTCTCTAGATACCCCATAGCACGTAAAGGAATATTATTTGGGTGTCCAGCCATGGAGAAGAGTTTAGACACTAGGATAAGATAAGGAACACACCCATTATAAAGAAATAACATTAGGATTCTCTTTTTCAGCTGTTCCTTAAAACACTAGTGCTTAGGAAATCTATTGGAGGCAGAAGCAGTCAAGGGTAGCCTAGGGTTAGGGTTAGGCTGAGGGTTAGGCTTAGGGTACAGCTTAGGATACGGGTTCGGGGAGGGGTTCGGGTACGGCGTAGGGTATGGGTTAGGGTTAGGGTTAGGGTTAGTGTTAGGGTTAGGGCTCGGTTTAGGGTACGGGTTAGGATAAGGGTACGTGTTAGGGTTAGGGTAGGGGTTAGGGTTAGGGTACGCGTTAGGGTTAGGGTAGTTATTAAACCTATCCCACTCTCTAGATATCCCTTAGCACGTAAAGGAATATTATTTGGGGGTCCAGCCATGGGGAAGAGTTTAGACACTAGGATAAGATAAGAAACACACCCATTATAAAGAAATCACATTAGGATTCTCTTTTTAAGCTGTTCATTAAAACACTAGTGCTTAGGAAATCTATTGGAGGCAGAAGCAGTCAAGGGTAGCCTAGGGTTAGGGTTAGGCTTAGGGATAGGCTTAGGGTACGGGTTTGGGGAGGGGTTCGGGTACGGCGTAGGGTATGGGTTACTGTGAGGGTTAGGGTTAGTGTTAGGGTTAGGGCTCGGTTTAGGGAACGGGTTATGGTTAGGGTACGTGTTAGGGTTAGGGTAGGGGTTAGGGTTAGGGTACGCATTAGGGTTAGGGTAGTTATTAAACCTATCCCACTCTCTAGATACCCCTTAGCACGTAAAGGAATATTATTTGGGGGTCCAGCCATGGAGAAGACTTTAAACACTAGGATAAGATAAGGAACACACCCATTATAAAGAAATCACATTAGGATTCTCTTTTTCAGCTGTTCCTTAAAACACTAGTGCTTAGGAAATCTATTGGAGGCAGAAGCAGTCAAGGGTAGCCTAGGGTTAGGGTTAGGCTTAGGGTTAGGCTTAGGGTACGGCTTCGGGTACGCGTTCGGGGAGGGGTTCGGGTACTGCGTACCGTATGGGTTAGGGTTAGGTTTAGGGTTAGTGTTAGGGTTAGGGCTCGGTTTAGGGTACGGGTTAGGATTAGGGTACGTGTTAGGGTTACGGTACGGGTTAGGGTTAGGGTACGCGTTAGGGTTAGGGTAGTTATTAAACCTATCCCACTCTCTAGATACCCCTTAGCACGTAAAGGAATATTATTTGGGGGTCCAGCCATGGAGAAGAGTTTAGACACTGGAATAAGATAAGGAACACACCCATTATAAAGAAATCACATTAGGATTCTCTTTTTAAGCTGTTCTTTAAAACACTAGTGCTTAGGAAATCTATTGGAGGCAGAAGCAGTCAAGGGTAGCCTAGGGTTAGGGTTAGGCTTAGGGTTAGGCTTAGGGTACGGCTTAGGGTACAGGTTCGGGGAGGGGTGCGGGTACGGCGTAGGGTATGGGTTAATGTTAGGGTTAGGGTTAGTGTTAGGGTTAGGGCTCGGTTTAGGGTACGGGATAGGTTTAGGGTACGTGTTAGGGTTAGGGTAGGGGTTAGGGTTAGGGTACGCGTTAGGGTTAGGGTAGTTATTAAACCTATCCCACTCTCTAGATACCGCTTAGCACGTAAAGGAATATTATTTGGGGGTCCAGCCATGGAGAAGAGTTTAGACACTAGGATAAGATAAGGAACACACCCATTATAAAGAAAACACATTAGGATTCTCTTTTTAAGCTGTTCCTTAAAACACTAGTGCTTAGGAAATCTATTGGAGGCAGAAGCAGTCAAAGGTAGCCTAGGGTTAGGGTTAGGCTTAGGGTTAGGCTTAGGGTACGGCTTTGGGTACGGGTTTGGGGAGGGGTTCGGGTACGGCGTAGGGTATGGGTTAGGGTTAGGGTTAGTGTTAGGGTTAGGGCTCGGTTTAGGGTACGGGTTAGGATTAGGGTACGTGTTAGGGTTATGGTAGGGGTTAGGGTTAGGGTACACGTTAGCGTTAGGGTAGTTATTAAACCTATCCCACTCTCTAGATACCCCTTAGCACGTAAAGGAATATTATTTGGGGTTCCAGCCATGGAGAAGAGTTTAGACACTAGGATAAGATAAGGAACACACCCATTATAAAGAAATCACATTAGGATTCTGTTTTTAAGCTGTTCCTTAAAACACTAGTGCTTAGGAAATCTATGGGAGGCAGAAGCAGTCAAGGGTAGCCTAGGGTTAGGGTTAGGCTTAGGGTTAGGCTTAGGGTACGGCTTAGGGTACAGGTTTGGTGAGGGGTTCGGGAACGGCGTAGGGTATGGGTTAGGGTTAGGGTTAGGGTTAGTGTTAGGGTTAGGGCTCGGTTTAGGGTACGGGTTAGGATTAGGGTACGTGTTAGGGTTAGGTTAGGGGTTAGGGTTAGGGTACACGTTAGCGTTAGGGTAGTTATTAAACCTATCCCACTTTCTAGATACCCCTTAGCACGTAAAGGAATATTATTTGGGGGTCCAGCCATGGAGAAGAGTTTAGACACTAGGATAAGATAAGGAACACACCCATTATAAAGAAATCACATTACGATTCTCTTTTTCAGCTGTTCCTTAAAACACTAGTGCTTAGGAAATCTATTGGAGGCAGAAGCAGTCAAGGGTAGCCTAGGGTTAGGGTTAGGCTTAGGTTTAGGCTTAGGGTACGCCTTAGGGTACGGGTTCGGGGAGGGGTTCGGGTACGGCGTAGGGTATGGGTTAGGGTTAGGGTTAGGGTTAGTGTTAGCGTTAGGGATCGGTTTAGGGTACGGGTTAGGATTAGGGGACGTGTTAGGGTTAGGGTAGGGGTTAGGGTTAGGGTACGCGTTAGGGTTAGGGTAGTTATTAAACCTATCCCACTCTCTAGATATCCCTTAGCACGTAAAGGAATATTATTTGGGGGTCCAGCCATGGGGAAGAGTTTAGACACTAGGATAAGATAAGAAACACACCCATTATAAAGAAATCACATTAGGATTCTCTTTTTAAGCTGTTCATTAAAACACTAGTGCTTAGGAAATCTATTGGAGGCAGAAGCAGTCAAGGGTAGCCTAGGGTTAGGGTTAGGCTTAGGGATAGGCTTAGGGTACGGGTTTGGGGAGGGGTTCGGGTACGGCGTAGGGTATGGGTTACTGTGAGGGTTAGGGTTAGTGTTAGGGTTAGGGCTCGGTTTAGGGAACGGGTTATGGTTAGGGTACGTGTTAGGGTTAGGGTAGGGGTTAGGGTTAGGGTACGCATTAGGGTTAGGGTAGTTATTAAACCTATCCCACTCTCTATATACCCCTTAGCACGTAAATGAATATTATTTGGGGGTCCAGCCATGGAGAAGACTTTAGACACTAGGATAAGATAAGGAACACACCCATTATAAAGAAATCACATTAGGATTCTCTTTTTCAGCTGTTCCTTAAAACACTAGTGCTTAGGAAATCTATTGGAGGCAGAAGCAGTCAAGGGTAGCCTAGGGTAAGGGTTAGGCTTAGGGTTAGGCTTAGGGTATGGCTTCGGGTACGCGTTCGGGGAGGGGTTCGGGTACGGCGTAGGGTATGGGTTAGGGTTAGGGATACGGTTAGTGTTAGGGTTAGGGCTCGGTTTAGGGTACGGTTTAGGATTAGGGTACGTGTTAGGGTTAGGGTACGCGTTAGGGTTAGGGTAGTTATTAAACCTATCCCACTCTCTAGATACCCCTTAGCACGTAAAGGAATATTATTTGGGGGTCCAGCCATGGAGAAGAGTTTAGACACTAGGATAAGATAAGGAACACACCCATTATAAAGAAATCACATTAGGATTCTCTTTTTCAGCTGTTCCTTAAAACACTAGTGCTTAGGAAATCTATGGGAGGCAGAAGCAGTCAAGGGTAGCCTAGGGTTAGGGTAAGGCATAGGGTTAGGCTTAGGGTACGGCTTAGGGTACGGGTTCGGGGAGGGGTTGGGGTACGGCGTAGGGTATGGGTTAGGGTTAGGTTTAGGGTTAGTGTTAGGGTTAGGGCTCGGTTTAGGGTACGGGTTAGGATTAGGGTACGTGTTAGGGTTAGGGTAGGGGTTAGGGTTAGGGTACGCGTTAGGGTTAGGGTAGTTATTAAACCTATCCCACTCTCTAGATACCCCTTAGCACGTAAAGGAATATTATTTGGGGGTCCAGCCATGGAGAAGAGTTTAGACACTAGGATAAGATAAGGAACACACCCATTATAAAGAAATCACATTAGGATTCTCTTTTTCAGCTGTTCCTTAAAACACTAGTGCTTAGGAAATCTATTGGAGGCAGAAGCAGTCAAGGGTAGCCTAGGGTTAGGGTTAGGCTGAGGGTACGGCTTCGGGTACGGGTTCGGGGAGGGGTTCGGGTACGGCGTAGGGTATGGGTTAGGGTTAGGGTTAGTGTTAGGGTTAGGGCTCGGTTTAGGGTACGGGTTAGGATTAGGGTACGTGTTAGGGTTAGGGTAGGGGTTAGGGTTAGGGTACGCGTTAGGGTTAGGGTAGTTCTTAAACCTATCCCACTCTCTAGATACCCCTTAGCACGTAAAGGAATATTATTTGGGGGTCCAGCCATGGAGAAGAGTTTAGACACTAGGATAAGATAAGGAACACACCCATTATAAAGAAATCACATTAGGATTCTCTTTTTCAGCTGTTCCTTAAAACACTAGTGCTTAGGAAATCTATTGGAGGCAGAAGCAGTCAAGGGTAGCCTAGGGTTAGGGTTAGGCTGAGGGTTAGGCTTAGGGTACAGCTTAGGGTACGGGTTCGGGGAGGGGTTCGGGTACGGCGTAGGGTATGGGTTAGGGTTAGGGTTAGGGTTAGGGTTAGGGTTAGGGCTCGGTTTAGGGTACGGTTTAGGATAAGGGTACGTGTTAGGGTTAGGGTAGGGGTTAGGGTTAGGGTACACGTTAGGGTTAGGGTAGTTATTAAACCTGTCCCACTCTCTAGATACCCCTTAGCACGTAAAGGAATATTATTTGGGGGTCCAGCCATGGAGAAGAGTTTAGACACTAGGATAAGATAAGGAACACACCCATTATAAAGAAATCACATTAGGATTCTCTTTTTAAGCTGTTCCTTAAAACACTAGTGCTTAGGAAATCTATTGCAGGCAGAAGCAGTCAAGGGTAGCCAAGGGTTAGGGTTAGGCTTAGGGTTAAGCTTAGGGTACGGCTTATGGTACGGGTTCGGGGAGGGGTTCGGGTACGGCGTAGGGTATGGGTTAGGGTTAGGGTTAGGGTTAGTGTTAGGGTTAGGGCTCGGTTTAGGGTACGGGTTAGGATTAGGGTACGTGTTAGGGTTAGGGTAGGGGTTAGGGTTAGGGTACGCGTTAGGGTTAGGGTAGTTATTAAACCTATCCCACTCTCTAGATACCCCTTAGCACGTAAAGGAATATTATTTGGGTGTCCAGCCATGGAGAAGAGTTTAGACACTAGGATAAGATAAGGAACACACCCATTATAAAGAACTCACTTTAGGATTCTCTTTTTCAGCTGTTCCTTAAAACACTAGTGCTTATGAAATCTACTGGAGGCAGAAGCAGTCAAGGGTAGCCTTGGGTTAGGGTTAGGCTTAGGGTTAGGCTTAGGGTACGGCTTAGGGTACGGGTTTGGGGAGGGATTCGGGTACGGCGTAGGGGATGGGTTAGGGTTAGGGTTAGGGTTAGTGTTAGGGTTAGGGCTCGGTCTAGGGTACGGGTTAGAATTAGGGTACGTGTTAGGGTTAGGATAGGGGTTAGGGTTAGGGTACGCGTTAGGGTTAGGGTAGTTATTAAACCTATCCCACTCTCCAGATACCCCTTAGCACGTAAAGGAATATTATTTGGGGGTCCAGCCATGGAGAAGAGTTTAGACACTAGGATAAGATAAGGAACACACCCATTATGAAGAAATCACATTAGGATTCTCTTTTTAAGCTGTTCCTTAAAACACTAGTGCTTAGGTAATCTATTGGAGGCAGAAGCAGTCAAGGGTAGCCTAGGGTTAGGGTTAGGCTGAGGGTTAGGCTTAGGGTACGGCTTAGGGAACGGGATCGGGGAGGGGTTCGGGTACAGCGTAGGGTATGGGTTACTGTTAGGGTTAGGGTTCGTGTTAGGGTTAGGGCTCGGTTTAGGTTACGGGTTAGGTTTAGGGTACGTGTTAGGGTTAGGGTAGGCGTTAGGTTTAGGGTACGCGTTAGGGTTAGGGTAGTTATTAAACCTATCCCACTCTCTAGATACCCCTTAGCACGTAAAGGAATATTATTTGGGGGTGCAGCCATGGAGAAGAGTTTAGACACTAGGATAAGATAAGGAACACACCCATTATAAAGAAATCACATTAGGATTCTCTTTTTAAGCTGTTCCTTAAAACACTAGTGCTTAGGAAACCTATTGGAGGCAGAAGCAGTCAACGGTAACCTAGGGTTAGGGTTAGGCTTAGGGTTAGGCTTAGGGTACGGCTTAGGGTACGGCTTCGGGGAGGGGTTCGGGTACGGCGTAGGGTATGGGTTAATGTTAGGGTTAGGGTTAGTGTTAGGGTTAGGGCTCTGTTTAGGGTACGGGTTAGGTTTACGGTACGTGTTAGGGTTAGGGTAGGGGTTAGGGTTAGGGTACGCGTTAGGGTTAGGGTAGTTATTAAACCTATCCCAGTCTCTAGATACCGCTTAGCACGTAAAGGAATATTATTTGGGGGTCCAGCCATGGAGAAGAGTTTAGACACTAGGATAAGATAAGGAACACACCCATTATAAACAAAACACATTAGGATTCTCTTTTTAAGCTGTTCCTTAAAACACTAGTGCTTAGGAAATCTATTGGAGGCAGAAGCAGTCAAGGGTAGCCTAGGGTTAGGGTTAGGCTTAGGGTTAGGCTTAGGGTACGGCTTAGGGTACGGGTTTGGGGAGGGGTTCGGGTACGGCGTAGGGTATGGGTTAGGTTTAGGGTTAGGGTTAGTGTTAGGGTTAGGGCTCGGTTTAGGGTACAGGTTAGGATTAGGGTACGAGTTAGGGTTAGGGTAGGGGTTAGGGTTAGGGTACGCGTTAGGGTTAGGGTAGTTATTAAACCTATCCCACTCTCTAGATACCCCTTAGCACGTAAAGGAATATTATTTGGGGGACCAGCCATGGAGAAGAGTTTAGACACTAGGATAAGATAAGGAACACACCCATTATAAACAAATCACATTAGGATTCTCTTCTTAAGCTGTTCCTTAAAACACTAGTGCTTAGGAAATCTATGGGAGGCAGAAGCAGTCAAGGGTAGCCTAGGGTTAGGGTTAGGCTTAGGGTCAGGCTTAGGGTACGGCTTAGGGTACGGGTTCGGGGAGGGGTTCGGGTACGGCGAAGGGTATGGGTTACTGTTAGGGTTAGTGTTAGTGTTAGGGTTAGGGCTCGGTTTAGGGTACGGGTTAGGTTTAGGGTACGTGTTAGGGTTAGGGTAGGGGTTACGGTTAGGGTATGCGTTAGCGTTGGGGTAGTTATTAAACCTATCCCACTCTCTAGATACCCCTTAGCACGTAAAGGAATATTATTTGGGGGTCCAGCCATGGAGAAGAGTTTAGACACTAGGATAAGATAAGGAACACACCCATTATAAAGAAATCACATTAGGATTCACTTTTTAAGCTGTTCCTTAAAACACTAGTGCTTAGGAAATCTATTGGAGGCAGAAGCAGTCAAGGGTAGCCTAGGGTTAGGGTTAGGCTTAGGGTTAGGCTTAGGGTACGGCTTCGGGTACGGGTTCGGGGAGGGGTTCGGGTACGGCGTAGGGTATGGGTTAGGGTTAGCTTTAGGGTTAGTGTTAGGTTTAGGGCTCGGTTTAGGGTATGGGTTAGGATGAGGGTACGTGTTAGGGTTAGGGTAGGGGTTAGGGTTAGGGTACGCGTTAGGGTTAGGGTAGTTATTAAACCTATCCCACTCTCTAGATACCCCTTAGCACGTAAAGGAATATTATTTGGGGGTCCAGCCATGGAGAAGAGTTTAGACACTGGAATAAGATAAGGAACACACCCATTATAAAGAAATCACATTAGGATTCTCTTTTTAAGCTGTTCCTTAAAACACTAGTGCTTAGGAAATCTATTGGAGGCAGAAGCAGTCAAGGGTAGCCTAGGGTTAGGGTTAGGCTTAGGGTTAGGCTTAGGGTATGGCTTAGGGTACAGGTTCGGGGAGGGGTGCGGGTACGGCGTAGGGTATGGGTTAATGTTAGGGTTAGGGTTAGTGTTAGGGTTAGGGCTCGGTTTAGGGTACGGGATAGGTTTAGGGTACGTGTTAGGGTTAGGGTAGGGGTTAGGGTTAGGGTACGCGTTAGGGTTAGGGTAGTTATTAAACCTATCCCACTCTCTAGATACCGCTTAGCACGTAAAGGAATATTATTTGGGGGTCCAGCCATGGAGAAGAGTTTAGACACTAGGATAAGATAAGGAACACACCCATTATAAAGAAAACACATTAGGATTCTCTTTTTAAGCTGTTCCTTAAAACACTAGTGCTTAGGAAATCTATTGGAGGCAGAAGCAGTCAAGGGTAGCCTAGGGTTAGGGTTAGGCTTAGGGTTAGGCTTAGGGTACGGCTTTGGGTACGGGTTTGGGGAGGGGTTCGGGTACGGCGTAGGGTATGGGTTAGGGTTAGGGTTAGTGTTAGGGTTAGGGCTCGGTTTAGGGTACGGGTTAGGATTAGGGTACGTGTTAGGGTTATGGTAGGGGTTAGGGTTAGGGTACACGTTAGCGTTAGGGTAGTTATTAAACCTATCCCACTCTCTAGATACCCCTTAGCACGTAAAGGAATATTATTTGGGGTTCCAGCCATGGAGAAGAGTTTAGACACTAGGATAAGATAAGGAACACACCCATTATAAAGAAATCACATTAGGATTCTGTTTTTAAGCTGTTCCTTAAAACACTAGTGCTTAGGAAATCTATGGGAGGCAGAAGCAGTCAAGGGTAGCCTAGGGTTAGGGTTAGGCTTAGGGTTAGGCTTAGGGTACGGCTTAGGGTACAGGTTTGGTGAGGGGTTCGGGAACGGCGTAGGGTATGGGTTAGGGTTAGGGTTAGTGTTAGGGTTAGGGCTCGGTTTAGGGTACGGGTTAGGATTAGGGTACGTGTTAGGGTTAGGGTAGGGGTTAGGGTTAGGGTACGCGTTAGGGTTAGGGTAGTTATTAAACGTATCCCACTCTCTAGATACCCCTTAGCACGTAAAGGAATATTATTTGGGGGTCCAGCCATGGAGAAGAGTTTAGACACTAGGATAAGATAAGGAACACACCCATTATAAAGAAATCACATTAGGATTCTCTTTTTCAGCTGTTCCTTAAAACACTAGTGCTTAGGAAATCTATTGGAGGCAGAAGCAGTCAAGGGTAGCCTAGGGTTAGGGTTAGGCTTAGGGTTAGGCTTAGGGTACGGCTTAGGGTACGGGTTTGGGGAGGGGTTCGGGTACGGCGTAGGGTATGGGTTAGGGTTAGGGTTAGGGTTAGTGTTAGGGTTAGGGCTCGGTTTAGGGTACGGGTTAGGATTAGGGTACGTGTTAGGGTTAGGGTAGGGGTTAGGGTTAGGGTACGCGTTAGCGTTAGGGTAGTTATTAAACGTATCCCACTCTCTAGATACCCCTTAGCACGTAAAGGAATATTATTTGGGGGTCCAGCCATGGAGAAGAGTTTAGACACTAGGATAAGATAAGGAACACACCCATTATAAAGAAATCACATTAGGATTCTCTTTTTCAGCTGTTCCTTAAAACACTAGTGCTTAGGAAATCTATTGGAGGCAGAAGCAGTCAAGGGTAGCCTAGGGTTAGGGTTAGGCTTAGGGTTAGGCTTAGGGTACGGCTTAGGGTACGGGTTTTGGGAGGGGTTCGGGTACGGCGTAGGGTATGGGTTAGGTTTAGGGTTAGGGTTAGTGTTAGGGTTAGGGCTCGGTTTAGGGTACAGGTTAGGATTAGGGTACGAGTTAGGGTTAGGGTAGGGGTTAGGGTTAGGGTACGCGTTAGGGTTAGGGTAGTTATTAAACCTATCCCACTCTCTAGATACCCCTTAGCACGTAAAGGAATATTATTTGGGGGACCAGCCATGGAGAAGAGTTTAGACACTAGGATAAGATAAGGAACACACCCATTATAAACAAATCACATTAGGATTCTCTTCTTAAGCTGTTCCTTAAAACACTAGTGCTTAGGAAATCTATGGGAGGCAGAAGCAGTCAAGGGTAGCCTAGGGTTAGGGTTAGGCTTAGGGTCAGGCTTAGGGTACGGCTTAGGGTACGGGTTCGGGGAGGGGTTCGGGTACGGCGAAGGGTATGGGTTACTGTTAGGGTTAGTGTTAGTGTTAGGGTTAGGGCTCGGTTTAGGGTACGGGTTAGGTTTAGGGTACGTGTTAGGGTTAGGGTAGGGGTTACGGTTAGGGTATGCGTTAGCGTTGGGGTAGTTATTAAACCTATCCCACTCTCTAGATACCCCTTAGCACGTAAAGGAATATTATTTGGGGGTCCAGCCATGGAGAAGAGTTTAGACACTAGGATAAGATAAGGAACACACCCATTATAAAGAAATCACATTAGGATTCACTTTTTAAGCTGTTCCTTAAAACACTAGTGCTTAGGAAATCTATTGGAGGCAGAAGCAGTCAAGGGTAGCCTAGGGTTAGGGTTAGGCTTAGGGTTAGGCTTAGGGTACGGCTTCGGGTACGGGTTCGGGGAGGGGTTCGGGTACGGCGTAGGGTATGGGTTAGGGTTAGCTTTAGGGTTAGTGTTAGGTTTAGGGCTCGGTTTAGGGTATGGGTTAGGATGAGGGTACGTGTTAGGGTTAGGGTAGGGGTTAGGGTTAGGGTACGCGTTAGGGTTAGGGTAGTTCTTAAACCTATCCCACTCTCTAGATACCCCTTAGCACGTAAAGGAATATTATTTGGGGGTCCAGCCATGGAGAAGAGTTTAGACACTAGGATAAGATAAGGAACACACCCATTATAAAGAAATCACATTAGGATTCTCTTTTTCAGCTGTTCCTTAAAACACTAGTGCTTAGGAAATCTATTGGAGGCAGAAGCAGTCAAGGGTAGCCTAGGGTTAGGGTTAGGCTTAGGGTTAGGCTTAGGGTACGGCTTAGGGTACGGGTTTGGGGAGGGGTTCGGGTACGGCGTAGGGTATGGGTTAGGGTTAGGTTTAGTGTTAGGGTTAGGGCTCGGTTTAGGGTACGGGTTAGGATTAGGGTACGTGTTAGGGTTAGGGTAGGGGTTAGGGTTAGGGTACGCGTTAGCGTTAGGGTAGTTATTAAACGTATCCCACTCTCTAGATACCCCTTAGCACGTAAAGGAATATTATTTGGGGGTCCAGCCATGGAGAAGAGTTTAGACACTAGGATAAGATAAGGAACACACCCATTATAAAGAAATCACATTAGGATTCACTTTTTAAGCTGTTCCTTAAAACACTAGTGCTTAGGAAATCTATTGGAGGCAGAAGCAGTCAAGGGTAGCCTAGGGTTAGGGTTAGGCTTAGGGTTAGGCTTAGGGTATGGCTTAGGGTACAGGTTCGGGGAGGGGTGCGGGTACGGCGTAGGGTATGGGTTAATGTTAGGGTTAGGGTTAGTGTTAGGGTTAGGGCTCGGTTTAGGGTACGGGATAGGTTTAGGGTACGTGTTAGGGTTAGGGTAGGGGTTAGGGTTAGGGTACGCGTTAGGGTTAGGGTAGTTATTAAACCTATCCCACTCTCTAGATACCGCTTAGCACGTAAAGGAATATTATTTGGGGGTCCAGCCATGGAGAAGAGTTTAGACACTAGGATAAGATAAGGAACACACCCATTATAAAGAAAACACATTAGGATTCTCTTTTTAAGCTGTTCCTTAAAACACTAGTGCTTAGGAAATCTATTGGAGGCAGAAGCAGTCAAGGGTAGCCTAGGGTTAGGGTTAGGCTTAGGGTTAGGCTTAGGGTACGGCTTTGGGTACGGGTTTGGGGAGGGGTTCGGGTACGGCGTAGGGTATGGGTTAGGGTTAGGGTTAGTGTTAGGGTTAGGGCTCGGTTTAGGGTACGGGTTAGGATTAGGGTACGTGTTAGGGTTATGGTAGGGGTTAGGGTTAGGGTACACGTTAGCGTTAGGGTAGTTATTAAACCTATCCCACTCTCTAGATACCCCTTAGCACGTAAAGGAATATTATTTGGGGTTCCAGCCATGGAGAAGCGTTTAGACACTAGGATAAGATAAGGAACACACCCATTATAAAGAAATCACATTAGGATTCTGTTTTTAAGCTGTTCCTTAAAACACTAGTGCTTAGGAAATCTATGGGAGGCAGAAGCAGTCAAGGGTAGCCTAGGGTTAGGGTTAGGCTTAGGGTTAGGCTTAGGGTACGGCTTAGGGTACAGGTTTGGTGAGGGGTTCGGGAACGGCGTAGGGTATGGGTTAGGGTTAGGGTTAGTGTTAGGGTTAGGGCTCGGTTTAGGGTACGGGTTAGGATTAGGGTACGTGTTAGGGTTAGGGTAGGGGTTAGGGTTAGGGTACGCGTTAGGGTTAGGGTAGTTCTTAAACCTATCCCACTCTCTAGATACCCCTTAGCACGTAAAGGAATATTATTTGGGGGTCCAGCCATGGAGAAGAGTTTAGACACTAGGATAAGATAAGGAACACACCCATTATAAAGAAATCACATTAGGATTCTCTTTTTCAGCTGTTCCTTAAAACACTAGTGCTTAGGAAATCTATTGGAGGCAGAAGCAGTCAAGGGTAGCCTAGGGTTAGGGTTAGGCTTAGGGTTAGGCTTAGGGTACGGCTTAGGGTACGGGTTTGGGGAGGGGTTCGGGTACGGCGTAGGGTATGGGTTAGGGTTAGGGTTAGGGTTAGTGTTAGGGTTAGGGCTCGGTTTAGGGTACGGGTTAGGATTAGGGTACGTGTTAGGGTTAGGGTAGGGGTTAGGGTTAGGGTACGCGTTAGCGTTAGGGTAGTTATTAAACGTATCCCACTCTCTAGATACCCCTTAGCACGTAAAGGAATATTATTTGGGGGTCCAGCCATGGAGAAGAGTTTAGACACTAGGATAAGATAAGGAACACACCCATTATAAAGAAATCACATTAGGATTCTCTTTTTCAGCTGTTCCTTAAAACACTAGTGCTTAGGAAATCTATTGGAGGCAGAAGCAGTCAAGGGTAGCCTAGGGTTAGGGTTAGGCTTAGGGTTAGGCTTAGGGTACGGCTTAGGGTACGGGTTTGGGGAGGGGTTCGGGTACGGCGTAGGGTATGGGTTAGGTTTAGGGTTAGGGTTAGTGTTAGGGTTAGGGCTCGGTTTAGGGTACAGGTTAGGATTAGGGTACGAGTTAGGGTTAGGGTAGGGGTTAGGGTTAGGGTACGCGTTAGGGTTAGGGTAGTTATTAAACCTATCCCACTCTCTAGATACCCCTTAGCACGTAAAGGAATATTATTTGGGGGACCAGCCATGGAGAAGTGTTTAGACACTAGGATAAGATAAGGAACACACCCATTATAAACAAATCACATTAGGATTCTCTTCTTAAGCTGTTCCTTAAAACACTAGTGCTTAGGAAATCTATGGGAGGCAGAAGCAGTCAAGGGTAGCCTAGGGTTAGGGTTAGGCTTAGGGTCAGGCTTAGGGTACGGCTTAGGGTACGGGTTCGGGGAGGGGTTCGGGTACGGCGAAGGGTATGGGTTACTGTTAGGGTTAGTGTTAGTGTTAGGGTTAGGGCTCGGTTTAGGGTACGGGTTAGGTTTAGGGTACGTGTTAGGGTTAGGGTAGGGGTTACGGTTAGGGTATGCGTTAGCGTTGGGGTAGTTATTAAACCTATCCCACTCTCTAGATACCCCTTAGCACGTAAAGGAATATTATTTGGGGGTCCAGCCATGGAGAAGAGTTTAGACACTAGGATAAGATAAGGAACACACCCATTATAAAGAAATCACATTAGGATTCACTTTTTAAGCTGTTCCTTAAAACACTAGTGCTTAGGAAATCTATTGGAGGCAGAAGCAGTCAAGGGTAGCCTAGGGTTAGGGTTAGGCTTAGGGTTAGGCTTAGGGTACGGCTTCGGGTACGGGTTCGGGGAGGGGTTCGGGTACGGCGTAGGGTATGGGTTAGGGTTAGCTTTAGGGTTAGTGTTAGGTTTAGGGCTCGGTTTAGGGTATGGGTTAGGATGAGGGTACGTGTTAGGGTTAGGGTAGGGGTTAGGGTTAGGGTACGCGTTAGGGTTAGGGTAGTTCTTAAACCTATCCCACTCTCTAGATACCCCTTAGCACGTAAAGGAATATTATTTGGGGGTCCAGCCATGGAGAAGAGTTTAGACACTAGGATAAGATAAGGAACACACCCATTATAAAGAAATCACATTAGGATTCTCTTTTTCAGCTGTTCCTTAAAACACTAGTGCTTAGGAAATCTATTGGAGGCAGAAGCAGTCAAGGGTAGCCTAGGGTTAGGGTTAGGCTTAGGGTTAGGCTTAGGGTACGGCTTAGGGTACGGGTTTGGGGAGGGGTTCGGGTACGGCGTAGGGTATGGGTTAGGGTTAGGGTTAGGTTTAGTGTTAGGGTTAGGGCTCGGTTTAGGGTACGGGTTAGGATTAGGGTACGTGTTAGGGTTAGGGTAGGGGTTAGGGTTAGGGTACGCGTTAGCGTTAGGGTAGTTATTAAACGTATCCCACTCTCTAGATACCCCTTAGCACGTAAAGGAATATTATTTGGGGGTCCAGCCATGGAGAAGAGTTTAGACACTAGGATAAGATAAGGAACACACCCATTATAAAGAAATCACATTAGGATTCTCTTTTTCAGCTGTTCCTTAAAACACTAGTGCTTAGGAAATCTATTGGAGGCAGAAGCAGTCAAGGGTAGCCTAGGGTTAGGGTTAGGCTTAGGGTTAGGCTTAGGGTACGGCTTAGGGTACGGGTTTGGGGAGGGGTTCGGGTACGGCGTAGGGTATGGGTTAGGTTTAGGGTTAGGGTTAGTGTTAGGGTTAGGGCTCGGTTTAGGGTACAGGTTAGGATTAGGGTACGAGTTAGGGTTAGGGTAGGGGTTAGGGTTAGGGTACGCGTTAGGGTTAGGGTAGTTATTAAACCTATCCCACTCTCTAGATACCCCTTAGCACGTAAAGGAATATTATTTGGGGGACCAGCCATGGAGAAGAGTTTAGACACTAGGATAAGATAAGGAACACACCCATTATAAACAAATCACATTAGGATTCTCTTCTTAAGCTGTTCCTTAAAACACTAGTGCTTAGGAAATCTATGGGAGGCAGAAGCAGTCAAGGGTAGCCTAGGGTTAGGGTTAGGCTTAGGGTCAGGCTTAGGGTACGGCTTAGGGTACGGGTTCGGGGAGGGGTTCGGGTACGGCGAAGGGTATGGGTTACTGTTAGGGTTAGTGTTAGTGTTAGGGTTAGGGCTCGGTTTAGGGTACGGGTTAGGTTTAGGGTACGTGTTAGGGTTAGGGTAGGGGTTACGGTTAGGGTATGCGTTAGCGTTGGGGTAGTTATTAAACCTATCCCACTCTCTAGATACCCCTTAGCACGTAAAGGAATATTATTTGGGGGTCCAGCCATGGAGAAGAGTTTAGACACTAGGATAAGATAAGGAACACACCCATTATAAAGAAATCACATTAGGATTCACTTTTTAAGCTGTTCCTTAAAACACTAGTGCTTAGGAAATCTATTGGAGGCAGAAGCAGTCAAGGGTAGCCTAGGGTTAGGGTTAGGCTTAGGGTTAGGCTTAGGGTACGGCTTCGGGTACGGGTTCGGGGAGGGGTTCGGGTACGGCGTAGGGTATGGGTTAGGGTTAGCTTTAGGGTTAGTGTTAGGTTTAGGGCTCGGTTTAGGGTATGGGTTAGGATGAGGGTACGTGTTAGGGTTAGGGTAGGGGTTAGGGTTAGGGTACGCGTTAGGGTTAGGGTAGTTATTAAACCTATCCCACTCTCTAGATACCCCTTAGCACGTAAAGGAATATTATTTGGGGGTCCAGCCATGGAGAAGAGTTTAGACACTGGAATAAGATAAGGAACACACCCATTATAAAGAAATCACATTAGGATTCTCTTTTTAAGCTGTTCCTTAAAACACTAGTGCTTAGGAAATCTATTGGAGGCAGAAGCAGTCAAGGGTAGCCTAGGGTTAGGGTTAGGCTTAGGGTTAGGCTTAGGGTATGGCTTAGGGTACAGGTTCGGGGAGGGGTGCGGGTACGGCGTAGGGTATGGGTTAATGTTAGGGTTAGGGTTAGTGTTAGGGTTAGGGCTCGGTTTAGGGTACGGGATAGGTTTAGGGTACGTGTTAGGGTTAGGGTAGGGGTTAGGGTTAGGGTACGCGTTAGGGTTAGGGTAGTTATTAAACCTATCCCACTCTCTAGATACCGCTTAGCACGTAAAGGAATATTATTTGGGGGTCCAGCCATGGAGAAGAGTTTAGACACTAGGATAAGATAAGGAACACACCCATTATAAAGAAAACACATTAGGATTCTCTTTTTCAGCTGTTCCTTAAAACACTAGTGCTTAGGAAATCTATTGGAGGCAGAAGCAGTCAAGGGTAGCCTAGGGTTAGGGTTAGGCTTAGGGTTAGGCTTAGGGTACGGCTTAGAGTACGGGTTTGGGGAGGGGTTCGGGTACGGCGTAGGGTATGGGTTAGGTTTAGGGTTAGGGTTAGTGTTAGGGTTAGGGCTCGGTTTAGGGTACAGGTTAGGATTAGGGTACGAGTTAGGGTTAGGGTAGGGGTTAGGGTTAGGGTACGCGTTAGGGTTAGGGTAGTTATTAAACCTATCCCACTCTCTAGATACCCCTTAGCACGTAAAGGAATATTATTTGGGGGACCAGCCATGGAGAAGAGTTTAGACACTAGGATAAGATAAGGAACACACCCATTATAAACAAATCACATTAGGATTCTCTTCTTAAGCTGTTCCTTAAAACACTAGTGCTTAGGAAATCTATGGGAGGCAGAAGCAGTCAAGGGTAGCCTAGGGTTAGGGTTAGGCTTAGGGTCAGGCTTAGGGTACGGCTTAGGGTACGGGTTCGGGGAGGGGTTCGGGTACGGCGAAGGGTATGGGTTACTGTTAGGGTTAGTGTTAGTGTTAGGGTTAGGGCTCGGTTTAGGGTACGGGTTAGGTTTAGGGTACGTGTTAGGGTTAGGGTAGGGGTTACGGTTAGGGTATGCGTTAGCGTTGGGGTAGTTATTAAACCTATCCCACTCTCTAGATACCCCTTAGCACGTAAAGGAATATTATTTGGGGGTCCAGCCATGGAGAAGAGTTTAGACACTAGGATAAGATAAGGAACACACCCATTATAAAGAAATCACATTAGGATTCACTTTTTAAGCTGTTCCTTAAAACACTAGTGCTTAGGAAATCTATTGGAGGCAGAAGCAGTCAAGGGTAGCCTAGGGTTAGGGTTAGGCTTAGGGTTAGGCTTAGGGTACGGCTTCGGGTACGGGTTCGGGGAGGGGTTCGGGTACGGCGTAGGGTATGGGTTAGGGTTAGCTTTAGGGTTAGTGTTAGGTTTAGGGCTCGGTTTAGGGTATGGGTTAGGATGAGGGTACGTGTTAGGGTTAGGGTAGGGGTTAGGGTTAGGGTACGCGTTAGGGTTAGGGTAGTTCTTAAACCTATCCCACTCTCTAGATACCCCTTAGCACGTAAAGGAATATTATTTGGGGGTCCAGCCATGGAGAAGAGTTTAGACACTAGGATAAGATAAGGAACACACCCATTATAAAGAAATCACATTAGGATTCTCTTTTTCAGCTGTTCCTTAAAACACTAGTGCTTAGGAAATCTATTGGAGGCAGAAGCAGTCAAGGGTAGCCTAGGGTTAGGGTTAGGCTTAGGGTTAGGCTTAGGGTACGGCTTAGGGTACGGGTTTGGGGAGGGGTTCGGGTACGGCGTAGGGTATGGGTTAGGGTTAGGTTTAGTGTTAGGGTTAGGGCTCGGTTTAGGGTACGGGTTAGGATTAGGGTACGTGTTAGGGTTAGGGTAGGGGTTAGGGTTAGGGTACGCGTTAGCGTTAGGGTAGTTATTAAACGTATCCCACTCTCTAGATACCCCTTAGCACGTAAAGGAATATTATTTGGGGGTCCAGCCATGGAGAAGAGTTTAGACACTAGGATAAGATAAGGAACACACCCATTATAAAGAAATCACATTAGGATTCACTTTTTAAGCTGTTCCTTAAAACACTAGTGCTTAGGAAATCTATTGGAGGCAGAAGCAGTCAAGGGTAGCCTAGGGTTAGGGTTAGGCTTAGGGTTAGGCTTAGGGTATGGCTTAGGGTACAGGTTCGGGGAGGGGTGCGGGTACGGCGTAGGGTATGGGTTAATGTTAGGGTTAGTGTTAGTGTTAGGGTTAGGGCTCGGTTTAGGGTACGGGATAGGTTTAGGGTACGTGTTAGGGTTAGGGTAGGGGTTAGGGTTAGGGTACGCGTTAGGGTTAGGGTAGTTATTAAACCTATCCCACTCTCTAGATACCGCTTAGCACGTAAAGGAATATTATTTGGGGGTCCAGCCATGGAGAAGAGTTTAGACACTAGGATAAGATAAGGAACACACCCATTATAAAGAATACACATTAGGATTCTCTTTTTAAGCTGTTCCTTAAAACACTAGTGCTTAGGAAATCTATTGGAGGCAGAAGCAGTCAAGGGTAGCCTAGGGTTAGGGTTAGGCTTAGGGTTAGGCTTAGGGTACGGCTTTGGGTACGGGTTTGGGGAGGGGTTCGGGTACGGCGTAGGGTATGGGTTAGGGTTAGGGTTAGTGTTAGGGTTAGGGCTCGGTTTAGGGTACGGGTTAGGATTAGGGTACGTGTTAGGGTTATGGTAGGGGTTAGGGTTAGGGTACACGTTAGCGTTAGGGTAGTTATTAAACCTATCCCACTCTCTAGATACCCCTTAGCACGTAAAGGAATATTATTTGGGGTTCCAGCCATGGAGAAGAGTTTAGACACTAGGATAAGATAAGGAACACACCCATTATAAAGAAATCACATTAGGATTCTGTTTTTAAGCTGTTCCTTAAAACACTAGTGCTTAGGAAATCTATGGGAGGCAGAAGCAGTCAAGGGTAGCCTAGGGTTAGGGTTAGGCTTAGGGTTAGGCTTAGGGTACGGCTTAGGGTACAGGTTTGGTGAGGGGTTCGGGAACGGCGTAGGGTATGGGTTAGGGTTAGGGTTAGTGTTAGGGTTAGGGCTCGGTTTAGGGTACGGGTTAGGATTAGGGTACGTGTTAGGGTTAGGGTAGGGGTTAGGGTTAGGGTACGCGTTAGGGTTAGGGTAGTTATTAAACGTATCCCACTCTCTAGATACCCCTTAGCACGTAAAGGAATATTATTTGGGGGTCCAGCCATGGAGAAGAGTTTAGACACTAGGATAAGATAAGGAACACACCCATTATAAAGAAATCACATTAGGATTCTCTTTTTCAGCTGTTCCTTAAAACACTAGTGCTTAGGAAATCTATTGGAGGCAGAAGCAGTCAAGGGTAGCCTAGGGTTAGGGTTAGGCTTAGGGTTAGGCTTAGGGTACGGCTTAGGGTACGGGTTTGGGGAGGGGTTCGGGTACGGCGTAGGGTATGGGTTAGGTTTAGGGTTAGGGTTAGTGTTAGGGTTAGGGCTCGGTTTAGGGTACAGGTTAGGATTAGGGTACGAGTTAGGGTTAGGGTAGGGGTTAGGGTTAGGGTACGCGTTAGGGTTAGGGTAGTTATTAAACCTATCCCACTCTCTAGATACCCCTTAGCACGTAAAGGAATATTATTTGGGGGACCAGCCATGGAGAAGAGTTTAGACACTAGGATAAGATAAGGAACACACCCATTATAAACAAATCACATTAGGATTCTCTTCTTAAGCTGTTCCTTAAAACACTAGTGCTTAGGAAATCTATGGGAGGCAGAAGCAGTCAAGGGTAGCCTAGGGTTAGGGTTAGGCTTAGGGTCAGGCTTAGGGTACGGCTTAGGGTACGGGTTCGGGGAGGGGTTCGGGTACGGCGAAGGGTATGGGTTACTGTTAGGGTTAGTGTTAGTGTTAGGGTTAGGGCTCGGTTTAGGGTACGGGTTAGGTTTAGGGTACGTGTTAGGGTTAGGGTAGGGGTTACGGTTAGGGTATGCGTTAGCGTTGGGGTAGTTATTAAACCTATCCCACTCTCTAGATACCCCTTAGCACGTAAAGGAATATTATTTGGGGGTCCAGCCATGGAGAAGAGTTTAGACACTAGGATAAGATAAGGAACACACCCATTATAAAGAAATCACATTAGGATTCACTTTTTAAGCTGTTCCTTAAAACACTAGTGCTTAGGAAATCTATTGGAGGCAGAAGCAGTCAAGGGTAGCCTAGGGTTAGGGTTAGGCTTAGGGTTAGGCTTAGGGTACGGCTTCGGGTACGGGTTCGGGGAGGGGTTCGGGTACGGCGTAGGGTATGGGTTAGGGTTAGCTTTAGGGTTAGTGTTAGGTTTAGGGCTCGGTTTAGGGTATGGGTTAGGATGAGGGTACGTGTTAGGGTTAGGGTAGGGGTTAGGGTTAGGGTACGCGTTAGGGTTAGGGTAGTTCTTAAACCTATCCCACTCTCTAGATACCCCTTAGCACGTAAAGGAATATTATTTGGGGGTCCAGCCATGGAGAAGAGTTTAGACACTAGGATAAGATAAGGAACACACCCATTATAAAGAAATCACATTAGGATTCTCTTTTTCAGCTGTTCCTTAAAACACTAGTGCTTAGGAAATCTATTGGAGGCAGAAGCAGTCAAGGGTAGCCTAGGGTTAGGGTTAGGCTTAGGGTTAGGCTTAGGGTACGGCTTAGGGTACGGGTTTGGGGAGGGGTTCGGGTACGGCGTAGGGTATGGGTTAGGGTTAGGGTTAGGTTTAGTGTTAGGGTTAGGGCTCGGTTTAGGGTACGGGTTAGGATTAGGGTACGTGTTAGGGTTAGGGTAGGGGTTAGGGTTAGGGTACGCGTTAGCGTTAGGGTAGTTATTAAACGTATCCCACTCTCTAGATACCCCTTAGCACGTAAAGGAATATTATTTGGGGGTCCAGCCATGGAGAAGAGTTTAGACACTAGGATAAGATAAGGAACACACCCATTATAAAGAAATCACATTAGGATTCTCTTTTTCAGCTGTTCCTTAAAACACTAGTGCTTAGGAAATCTATTGGAGGCAGAAGCAGTCAAGGGTAGCCTAGGGTTAGGGTTAGGCTTAGGGTTAGGCTTAGGGTACGGCTTAGGGTACGGGTTTGGGGAGGGGTTCGGGTACGGCGTAGGGTATGGGTTAGGTTTAGGGTTAGGGTTAGTGTTAGGGTTAGGGCTCGGTTTAGGGTACAGGTTAGGATTAGGGTACGAGTTAGGGTTAGGGTAGGGGTTAGGGTTAGGGTACGCGTTAGGGTTAGGGTAGTTATTAAACCTATCCCACTCTCTAGATACCCCTTAGCACGTAAAGGAATATTATTTGGGGGACCAGCCATGGAGAAGAGTTTAGACACTAGGATAAGATAAGGAACACACCCATTATAAACAAATCACATTAGGATTCTCTTCTTAAGCTGTTCCTTAAAACACTAGTGCTTAGGAAATCTATGGGAGGCAGAAGCAGTCAAGGGTAGCCTAGGGTTAGGGTTAGGCTTAGGGTCAGGCTTAGGGTACGGCTTAGGGTACGGGTTCGGGGAGGGGTTCGGGTACGGCGAAGGGTATGGGTTACTGTTAGGGTTAGTGTTAGTGTTAGGGTTAGGGCTCGGTTTAGGGTACGGGTTAGGTTTAGGGTACGTGTTAGGGTTAGGGTAGGGGTTACGGTTAGGGTATGCGTTAGCGTTGGGGTAGTTATTAAACCTATCCCACTCTCTAGATACCCCTTAGCACGTAAAGGAATATTATTTGGGGGTCCAGCCATGGAGAAGAGTTTAGACACTAGGATAAGATAAGGAACACACCCATTATAAAGAAATCACATTAGGATTCACTTTTTAAGCTGTTCCTTAAAACACTAGTGCTTAGGAAATCTATTGGAGGCAGAAGCAGTCAAGGGTAGCCTAGGGTTAGGGTTAGGCTTAGGGTTAGGCTTAGGGTACGGCTTCGGGTACGGGTTCGGGGAGGGGTTCGGGTACGGCGTAGGGTATGGGTTAGGGTTAGCTTTAGGGTTAGTGTTAGGTTTAGGGCTCGGTTTAGGGTATGGGTTAGGATGAGGGTACGTGTTAGGGTTAGGGTAGGGGTTAGGGTTAGGGTACGCGTTAGGGTTAGGGTAGTTATTAAACCTATCCCACTCTCTAGATACCCCTTAGCACGTAAAGGAATATTATTTGGGGGTCCAGCCATGGAGAAGAGTTTAGACACTGGAATAAGATAAGGAACACACCCATTATAAAGAAATCACATTAGGATTCTCTTTTTAAGCTGTTCCTTAAAACACTAGTGCTTAGGAAATCTATTGGAGGCAGAAGCAGTCAAGGGTAGCCTAGGGTTAGGGTTAGGCTTAGGGTTAGGCTTAGGGTATGGCTTAGGGTACAGGTTCGGGGAGGGGTGCGGGTACGGCGTAGGGTATGGGTTAATGTTAGGGTTAGGGTTAGTGTTAGGGTTAGGGCTCGGTTTAGGGTACGGGATAGGTTTAGGGTACGTGTTAGGGTTAGGGTAGGGGTTAGGGTTAGGGTACGCGTTAGGGTTAGGGTAGTTATTAAACCTATCCCACTCTCTAGATACCGCTTAGCACGTAAAGGAATATTATTTGGGGGTCCAGCCATGGAGAAGAGTTTAGACACTAGGATAAGATAAGGAACACACCCATTATAAAGAAAACACATTAGGATTCTCTTTTTAAGCTGTTCCTTAAAACACTAGTGCTTAGGAAATCTATTGGAGGCAGAAGCAGTCAAGGGTAGCCTAGGGTTAGGGTTAGGCTTAGGGTTAGGCTTAGGGTACGGCTTTGGGTACGGGTTTGGGGAGGGGTTCGGGTACGGCGTAGGGTATGGGTTAGGGTTAGGGTTAGTGTTAGGGTTAGGGCTCGGTTTAGGGTACGGGTTAGGATTAGGGTACGTGTTAGGGTTATGGTAGGGGTTAGGGTTAGGGTACACGTTAGCGTTAGGGTAGTTATTAAACCTATCCCACTCTCTAGATACCCCTTAGCACGTAAAGGAATATTATTTGGGGTTCCAGCCATGGAGAAGAGTTTAGACACTAGGATAAGATAAGGAACACACCCATTATAAAGAAATCACATTAGGATTCTGTTTTTAAGCTGTTCCTTAAAACACTAGTGCTTAGGAAATCTATGGGAGGCAGAAGCAGTCAAGGGTAGCCTAGGGTTAGGGTTAGGCTTAGGGTTAGGCTTAGGGTACGGCTTAGGGTACAGGTTTGGTGAGGGGTTCGGGAACGGCGTAGGGTATGGGTTAGGGTTAGGGTTAGGGTTAGTGTTAGGGTTAGGGCTCGGTTTAGGGTACGGATTAGGATTAGGGTACGTGTTAGGGTTAGGGTAGGGGTTAGGGTTAGGGTACGCGTTAGGGTTAGGGTAGTTATTAAACCTATCCCACTCTCTAGATACCCCATAGCACGTAAAGGAATATTATTTGGGGGTCCAGCCATGGAGAAGAGTTTAGACACTAGGATAAGATAAGGAACACACCCATTATAAAGAAATCACATTAGGATTCTCTTTTTAAGCTGTTCCTTAAAACACTAGGGCTTAGTTAATCTATTGGAGGCAGAAGCAGTCAAGGGTAGCCTAGGGTTAGGGTTAGGCTGAGGGTTAGGCTTAGGGTACGGCTTAGGGTACGGCTTCGGGGAGGGGGTCGGGTACGGCGTAGGGGATGGGTTAGGGTTAGGGTTAGGGTTAGTGTTAGGGTTAGGGCTCGGTTTAGGGTACGGGTTAGAATTAGGGTACGTGTTAGGGTTAGGGTAGGGGTTAGGGTTAGGGTACGCGTTAGGGTTAGGGTAGTTATTAAACCTATCCCACTCTCTAGATACCCCTTAGCACGTAAAGGAATATTATTTCGGGGTCCAGCCATGGAGAAGAGTTTAGACACTAGGATAAGATAAGGAACACACCCATTATAAAGAAATCACATTAGGATTCTCTTTTTCAGCTGTTCCTTAAAACACTAGTGCTTAGGAAATCTATTGGAGGCAGAAGCAGTCAAGGGTAGCCTAGGGTTAGGGTTAGGCTTAGGGTTAGGCTTAGGGTACGGCTTAGGGTACGAGTTTGGGGAGGGGTTCAGGTACGGCGTAGGGTATGGGTGAGGGTTAGGGTTAGGGTTAGTGTTAGGGTGAGGGCTCGGTTTAGGTTACGGGTTAGGATTAGGGTACGTTTTAGGGTTAGGGTAGGGGTTAGGGTTAGGGTACACGTTAGCGTTAGGGTAGTTATTAAACCTATCCCACTCTCTAGATACCCCTTAGCACGTAAAGGAATATTATTTGGGGGTCCAGCCATGGAGAAGAGTTTAGACACTAGCATAAGATAAGGAACACACCCATTATAAAGAAATCACATTAGGATTCTCTTTTTAAGCTGTTCCTTAAAACACTAGTGCTTAGGAAATCTATTGGAGGCAGAAGCAGTCAAGGGTAGCCTAGGGTTAGGGTTAGGCTTAGGGTTAAGCTTAGGGTACGGCTTATGGTACGGGTTCGGGGAGGGGTTCGGGTACGGCGTAGGGTATGGGTTAATGTTAGGGTTAGGGTTAGTGTTAGGTTTAGGGCTCTGTTTAGGGTACGGGTTAGGTTTACGGTACGTGTTAGGGTTAGGGTAGGGGTTAGGGTTAGGGTACGCGTTAGGGTTAGGGTAGTTATTAAACCTATCCCAGTCTCTAGATACCGCTTAGCACGTAAAGGAATATTATTTGGGGGTCCAGCCATGGAGAAGAGTTTAGACACTAGGATAAGATAAGGAACACACCCATTATAAAGAAAACACATTAGGATTCTCTTTTTAAGCTGTTCCTTAAAACACTAGTGCTTAGGAAATCTATTGGAGGCAGAAGCAGTCAAGGGTAGCCTAGGGTTAGGGTTAGGCTTAGGGTTAGGCTTAGGGTATGGCTTAGGGTACAGGTTCGGGGAGGGGTGCGGGTACGGCGTAGGGTATGGGTTAATGTTAGGGTTAGGGTTAGTGTTAGGGTTAGGGCTCGGTTTAGGGTACGGGATAGGTTTAGGGTACGTGTTAGGGTTAGGGTAGGGGTTAGGGTTAGGGTACGCGTTAGGGTTAGGGTAGTTATTAAACCTATCCCACTCTCTAGATACCGCTTAGCACGTAAAGGAATATTATTTGGGGGTCCAGCCATGGAGAAGAGTTTAGACACTAGGATAAGATAAGGAACACACCCATTATAAAGAAAACACATTAGGATTCTCTTTTTAAGCTGTTCCTTAAAACACTAGTGCTTAGGAAATCTATTGGAGGCAGAAGCAGTCAAGGGTAGCCTAGGGTTAGGGTTAGGCTTAGGGTTAGGCTTAGGGTACGGCTTTGGGTACGGGTTTGGGGAGGGGTTCGGGTACGGCGTAGGGTATGGGTTAGGGTTAGGGTTAGTGTTAGGGTTAGGGCTCGGTTTAGGGTACGGGTTAGGATTAGGGTACGTGTTAGGGTTAGGGTAGGGGTTAGGGTTAGGGTACACGTTAGCGTTAGGGTAGTTATTAAACCTATCCCACTCTCTAGATACCCCATAGCACGTAAAGGAATATTATTTGGGGGTCCAGCCATGGAGAAGAGTTTAGACACTAGGATAAGATAAGGAACACACCCATTATAAAGAAATCACATTAGGATTCTCTTTTTAAGCTGTTCCTTAAAACACTAGTGCTTAGTTAATCTATTGGAGGCAGAAGCAGTCAAGGGTAGCCTAGGGTTAGGGTTAGGCTGAGGGTTAGGCTTAGGGTACGGCGTAGGGTACGGGATCGGGGAGGGGTTCGGGTACAGCGTAGGGTATGGGTTACTGTTAGGGTTAGGGTTCGTGTTAGGGTTAGGGCTCGGTTTAGGTTACGGGTTAGGTTTAGGGTACGTGTTAGGGTTAGGGTAGGGGTTAGGGTTAGGGTACGCGTTAGGGTTAGGGTAGTTATTAAACCTATCCCACTCTCTAGATACCCCTTAGCACGTAAAGGAATATTATTTGGGGGTGCAGCCATGGAGAAGAGTTTACACACTAGGATAAGATAAGGAACACACCCATTATAAAGAAATCACATTAGGATTCTCTTTTTAAGCTGTTCCTTAAAACACTAGTGCTTAGGAAACCTATTGGAGGCAGAAGCAGTCAACGGTAGCCTAGGGTTAGGGTTAGGCTTAGGGTTAGGCTTAGGGTACGGGTTCGGGGAGGGGTTCGGGTACGGCGTAGGGTATGGGTTAGGGTTAGCTTTAGGGTTAGTATTAGGTTTAGGGCTCGGTTTAGGGTATGGGTTAGGATGAGGGTACGTGTTAGGGTTAGGGTAGGGGTTAGGGTTAGGGTACGCGTTAGGGTTAGGGTAGTTATTAAACCTATCCCACTCTCTAGATACCCCTTAGCACGTAAAGGAATATTATTTTGGGGTCCCGCCATGGAGAAGAGTTTAGACACTAGGATAACATAAGGAAGACACCCATTATAAAGAAATCACATTAGGATTCTCTTTTTAAAGCTGTTCCTTAAAACACTAGTGCTTAGGAAATCTATTGGAGGCAGAAGCAGTCAAGGGTAGCCTAGGGTTAGGGTTAGGCTTAGTGTACAGCTTAGGTTTCGGGTTCAGGGAGGGGTTCGGGTATGGCGTAGGGTATGGGTTAGGGTTAGGGTTAGTGTTAGGGTTAGGGCTCGGTTTAGGGTATGGTTTAGGATTAGGGTACGTGTTAAGGTTAGGGTAGGGGTTAGGCTTAGGGTACGCGTGATGGGTAGGGTAGTTATTAAACCTATCCCACTCTCTAGATACCCCTTAGCACGTAAAGGAATATTATTTGGGGGTCCAGCCATGGAGAAGAGTTTAGACACTAGGATACGATAAGGAACACACCCATTATAAAGAAATCACATTAGGATTCTCTTTTTAAGCTGTTCCTTAAAACACTAGTGCTTAGGAAATCTATTGGAGGCAGAAGCAGTCAAGGGTATCCTAGGGTTAGGGTTAGGTTCAGGGTTAGGGTTAGGGTACGGCTTAAGGTAGGGGTTCGGGGAGGGTTTCGGGTACGGCGTAGGGTATGGGTTAGGGTTAGGGTTAGGGTTAGGGTTAGGGTTAGGGTTAGGGCTCGGTTTAGGGTACGGTTTAGGATTAGGTTACGTGTTAGGGTTAGGGTAGGGGTTAGGGTTAAGGTACGCGTTAGGGTTAGGGTAGTTATTAAACCTATCCCACTCTCTAGATACCCCTTAGCACGTAAAGGAATATTATTTGGGGGTCCAGCCATGGAGAAGAGTTTAGACACTAGGATAAGATAAGGAACACACCCATTATAAAGAAATCACATTAGGGTACTCTTTTTAAGCTGTTCATTAAAACACTAGTGCTTAGGAAATCTATTGGAGGCAGAAGCAGTCAAGGGTAGCCTAGGGTTAGGGTTAGGCTTAGGGTACAGCTTAGGGTACGGCTTAGGTTTCGGTTTCGGGGAGGGGTTCGGGTACGGTGTACGGTATGGGTTAGGGTTAGGGTTAGGGTTAGTGTTAGCGTTAGGGCTCGGTTTAGGGTATGGTTTAGGGTTAGTGTACGTGTTAGGGTTAGGGTAGGGGTTAGGGTACGCGTTAGGGTTAGATTTAGGGTTAGAGTACGGGTTCAGGTACGGGTTAAGGTACCGTGTAGGGTATCATTTAGGGTTAGGGTTAGGTTTAGGGTACGGGTTCGAGTACGGGTTTGCTTACGGCGTAGGGTATGGGTTAGGATTAGGTTTAAGGTTAGTTTTAGAGTTAGGGCTTGGTTTAGGGTACGGTTTAGTATTAGGGAACGTGTTAGGGTTAGTGTTAGGGTTAGGGTCAGGGTACGCGTTAGGTTTAGGGTATTTGTTAAACCTATCCCACTCTCTAGATACCCCTTACCACGTAAAGGAATATTATTTGGGGTCCAGCCATGGAGAAGAGTTTTGACACTAGGATAAGATAAGGAAGACACCCATTTTAAAGAAATCACATTAGGATTCCCTTTTTAACCTGTTTCTTAAAACACTAGTGATAAGAAATCTATTGGAGGCAGCAGCAGTCAAGGGTAGCTTAGGGTTAGGGTTACGGTTAGGGTTAGGGTTAGGGAATGGCTTAGGGTACGGTTTTGGGAAAGGTTTCGTGTACGGCGTAGCGTGTGGGTTAGTGTTAGGGTTAGAATTAGTTTTATGGTTAGGGGTCGGTTTAGTTTACGGGTTAGGATTAGGGTACGTGCTAGGGTTAGGGTAGGCGTTAGGGTTAGGGTACGCGTTAGGGTTAGGGTATTTATTAAACCGTATGATCCAGAGGCTTATTTCTGGACCTATAACCTAAGAAGACAGAATTGGAAAGAAAGAGGCAGGCAAATCTGCATTGCACACTATTACAATAGCCAAGATATGGAAGTCACCAAAAAGTCCACTGACAGATGGGTGGACAAAGAAGAACTGCTACATGTACAGATGGATTATGAGCTAGCGATAAAATGAAACAATGCCATTTGCAGCACCGTAGATGAGTCTAGAAGTAATCATGCAACTTTTAATAAGTGACAAAGCGAAAGACACATATCCTACCATATCAGTTACAGGTGTTACCTGCGAATTGATTCCAACGAAGATATATCCACGGAGAAAGGCAATCACAGATTCAGTAGAAAAACGTATGGTTCACCAAATGGAAAGGTCTGAGGATTGGACACGTTACTATATTGGGGTTAACAGACATATAAAAACACATGTGAAATATATAATCACCAAAGACGTACGCAATTCCAAGAGAAGACTACTCAACACGGTGTCATAACCTACATGGGAAATGGATCCGAAGAAGAATAGATATATGTATATGTATGAAAGAACCACATCTTGCAGACCTAGAACAAACAAAACATTGTAATCAAATTGCTGTGATTAAAAACTAAAAATTAAATTAAAAATACGAACATGAAGTAATGAGACATAACTTTAAAAGGCTTTTTCCTGGCACATTCCATTGTAATTTACAACCTAGAACACGACTTCCACTAAGGCTCTGTTGCCCTAGTGACCAGATTTGGTAAAGGAGAAATGCTGCCGCCTTGTGTCCGTTTCCCGCAAGAGCAGCTTTAAACCCACAGCTAATGGTCACTTAACATTCACAAGGACTCAGGGCTGTAAAGACACCTGCCCTCAACATTGAGCTGAGGTAGGGAATGGATTAAAAAATTCAAAACAGGCAAATGTTTCAAGGAGATAGTATGAAGAGGTAAATTTTACTCACCGTCTTTTTTAAAAAAGGAAAATGGATAAAAGCTCAACCTCAGGAAGTATTAGACTCATGCAATCTAATCTACAAAAAGGTTTCAACTCACACCAGTCGACTGACCATCAGCAAAAGGTCTACAAACAATAAATGCTGAAGGGGTTTTAGAGAACTGTGTACCCTCTAGCTGCTGGTGAGATGTAAAGTGGTTAACAGCCAATGATGAGAACAGAAAGGAGCTGCGTTTGAAAGTAAAAATTGAGGTACCATTCAATCCAGCAGGTGCACCACTGGGCCTCTCACCTGAGAAGACCAGAATCGAGAAGACCCGGGCTGCAAAAGCTGCCCTGCAGCCTTATTGACAATAGACAAGACAGTGAAGCAACCAAAATGTCCATCCACAGGTGAATGGATAAAGAAGAAGTGGTCCATGTACACAATGGAATATTAGCCGTGGAAAACAGTGAAACATTGCTCTTTGAGGCACCACACATGAGCCTGGAGATAATCACAAAACATGAGGTAAGTCGGAAAGCAAGAGACCTATATTCTATGATATCACTTATAGGCGTTATCTAATAACTGACACAAATGAACATATTTCCACAGAGAAAGGCACACACAGACTTAGAAAAAAAACTATGCTTATCTAAAAGGAAAGGTGGGGGGATTGGATAAATGAAGATTAGCGTTACCATATGTACACAAATACATATTATATACATATATCCAAAAGACCCACCATATAGCAAGGGAGGTCTACGGAACATGCTGTAATAATTTACATGGGAAGAGGATCTCGACATATATAGATATATATAATGTGTAGATGAACCAGAGTGTGTACACCTTGGACAAACAACATTCTAAACATTACCCCAATTTAAAAAATTAAAACAACGAACGAGAAGTAATGAGACATAAACTTATGGGGGGTTTTCCTGGCACATTCCATTCAAATTTACAAGCTAGGAAAACCACTTCCAGAACGGCTCTGCTGCCCTAGTAACCAGATTTGGTAATGGAGAAATGCTACTGCCTTGTGGCCGTTTCGTACACCGGCAGCTTAAACCCAGTGCTAATGGTTACTAAATATTGACACACATTGCAGGCCTGTAAATGACACCTGCCTTCCAAAAAATACTCTGGGGACGAAAATCCACCAGAATATTAAAAAGAGGGCAATCTTCCAACAAGATAATTTCAAGAGGTATATTGTACTCACACTTTGTTTTTATACCAGAATAGAAAAACGCCTGGAAAAATGATAAATTTTAGGACTTTTTAAAGACACGCAAGCCCAATTTACAAAAACCTATCAGCTCACACCAGGCAGAATGTCCATCAGCAAAAATGCTGCAAGCAATAAATGCTGAAGGGATTGTGGAGAAATGTGTACCCTCAGCTCTAAGGGGGACGTGGGAAGAGCCACTAATGAAAACACACTGGAGGTGCTTTCAAAAGGTAAACATTGAGCTACCAGTGAATCAAGCATACCATCTGCTGGGCCTACCACCTGAGAAAATGAGAATCAAAAAGTCACAGGCTGGCAAACCTGTACGCCAGCAATATTTACCATAGTCAACACTTGGAAGCAACAGAAATGTCCATCAACAGAGGAATGCACCAAGAAGAAGTGGTCCTTGTATACACTGGAGTATTACTCCAGTAAAAAATATCAATTAAATTTAAAAAACAAACAAATGTAAGGAGACATCAGCATTTGTGGGTTTATCCGAGCACATTCCACTCTAATTTATAACCGAAGAACACCACTGGCGGGTAGGTCTCTTTCCCAAGTACCAGCGTGGGGAACGTAGAAAGGCTGCCACCCTCTGGCCGTTACCTGCAAAAGCAGCTTTAAAGCCTGGGCTAACGGTCACTTCATATGAACAAGTACTGCAGGGCTGTAAATGAAACCTGCCCTCAAAATGTCTTGAGGAAGGTAATGGTTAAAATATTTCAAAATGGGACACATACTTTAAGAAAACACTTTGAAGTACTAAGCCGTAATCACAGCTGGAAAAATAAAAAGGACATGCCTTAAAGCTCAATTTCAACGGATTATGAGACACATGCAAATTCAACCACAAAGACGTAGCAGCTCACACCAGTCAGAATAACCATCAGCAAAAAACTACAAAGAATAAATGCTGAAGGTGCTGTGGAGAAATGCATACCCTCAACTTTAAGTGGGACGTAACCTGGAAAGAGCCACTAAAGAGAACAGAATGGAGGTGCCTTTAAAAGCTTAACGCTGAGCTACCATATGATCCAGTAGACCTATACCTGGACCTATAACCTAAGAAGACAGAATTGGAAAGACACAGGCAGGCAAATCTGCATTGCATAGTATTACAATCGCCAAGATACGGAAGTAACCAAAAAGTCCACCGACAGATGGGTGGACAAAGAAGAACTGCTACATGTACACATGGAATATGAGCTAGCGAAAAAATGAAACAATGCCATCTGCAGCACCATAGATGAGTCTAGAAGTAATCACGCAACTTGTGGTAAATGAGGAAGAGAAAGACACATGTCCTATCATATCACTTATAGGTGTTACCTAAAAATTGACACAAACGAAGATATTTCCACAGAGAAAGGCAATCACAGATTCAGTACAAAAACTTATGGTTCACCAAATGGAAAGGTGTGAGGATTGGATACATCACCATATTGAGGTGAACAGAGATATACAAACACACGTGAAATATATAATCACCAAAGACCTACAGAATACCAAGAGAAGACGACTCAACATTGTGTCATAACCTACATGGGAAAAGATTCCAAAGAAGAATAGATATATGTATATGTGTGAAGGAACCACATCTTGCACACCTAGAACAAACAAACCATTGTAATCGAATTTGCTGTGATAAAGAATAAACGTTATGTTAAAAATACGAACAAGAAGTAATGACACATAAACTTAAAGGGCTTTTTCCTGGCACATTCCATTGTAATTTACAACCTAGAACACGATTTCCATTAAGGCTCTGTTGCCCTAGTGACCAGATTTGGTAAAGGAGAAATGCTGCCGCCTTGTGGCCGTTTCCCGCAAGAGCAGCTTTAAACCCACAGCTAATGGTCACTTAACATTCACAAGGACTCAGGGCTGTAAAGGACACCTGCCGTCAAAAATTGTGCTCAGGTAGGGAATGGACACAAAAATTCAAAACAGGCAAATGTTTCAAGAAGATACTCTGAAGATGTAAGTATTCCTCACTCTCTTTAAACAAAAAAACAGGAAAATGGATAAAAGCTCAACCTCAGGAATTATTAGGCTCATGCAATCTAATCAACCAAAAGGTTTCAACTCACACCTGTCGACTGACCGTCAGCAAAAAGTCTACAAACAATAAATGCTGATGGGGTTGTAGAGAACTCTGTAACCTCTAGGTGCTGGTGAGATGTAAAGTGGTTAACAGCCAATAATGAGTACAGAAAGGAACTGCGTTTAAAAGTAAAAACTGAGGTACCATTCACGCCAGCAGGCACACCACTGGGCCTCTCACCTGAGAAGACCAGAATCGAAAAGACACAGGCTGCAAAAGCTGCACTGCAGCCTTATTCAAAATAGCCAAGATGGGAAGCAACCAAAATGTCCATCAACAGGTGAATGGACAAAGAAGAAGGAGTCCATGTACACAATGGAATATTAGCCATGGAAAACAATGAAACACTGCTCTTTGAGGCACCGGAGATGAGCCTGGAGATAATCACAAAACATGAGGTAAGTCGGAAAGCAAAAGACCTATATCCTATGATATCCCTTATAGGCGTTATCTAATAACTGATACAAATGAACATATTTCCACATAGAAAGACACTCACAGACTTAGAAAACCAACTATGCTCATCTAAAAGGAAAGGTGGGGGGAATGGATAAATGAGATTAGTGTTACTATACATATCCAAATACATATTATATACAAATTTCAAAAAGACCGACCATATAGCAAGGGAGGTCTACAGAACACTCTGTAATATTTTACATGGGAAGAGGATCTGTAGAGTAGACATATATAATGTACAAATGAACCAGATTGTGTACCCCTAGGACAAACAATAATCTAGTCTTTACCCCGATTAAAAAAAATTAACAAAAACAAGAAGTAATGAGACCTAAACTTATGGGGGTTTCTCCTGGCACATTCCATTCTAATTTACAACCTAGGAACACGACTTCCAGAAAGGCTCTGCTGCCCTAGTACCCAGATTTGGGAATGGAGAAATGCTGCCTCCTTGTGGCCATTTCCCACAACAGCAGCTTTAAACCCACTGCTATAGGTCACTAAATATTCACCAACTTGCAATTCTCTAAATGACACCTGCCCTCCAAATAAATCCTGGGATCACAAATGGAGCAAAAATTTAAAAAGAGGGCAACCTTCCAAGAAGACAATTTCAAGAGGTATATTGTACTCACAGTTTTTTCTTTCAAGAGAAAAGAAAAAGGTGTGGGAAAGTGATGTATTTTAGGAATTTTTAAAGACATGCAAACCCAAATTACAAAAAGCTATCAGCTGACAGCAGTCAGAATGGCCATCAGCAAAAATGTTTCAAAAAATAAATGCTGAAGGGACGGTGGAGGAATGCGTACACTCGGCTCTAAGGGGGACGTGGAAAGAGCCACTAACGAAAACACAATGGAAGTGCCTTGAAAAGGTAAACATTGAGCTACCCGTCAATCAGTCATACCCACTGCTGGGCCTATCTCCTGAGAAAATGAGAATCAAAACGTCACAGGCTGGCAATCCTGCACTCCAGCCATATTTACCATAGCCAACATTTGGAAGCAATGAAAATGTCCATCAACAGAGGAATGCACCAAGAAGAACTGTTCCATGTACACAATGGAATATTACTCCAATAAAAACTATAAATTAAATTAAAAAAACAGACAAAAGTAAGGAGATAGCAGCTTCTGTGGGTTTACCCGGGCACATTCCACTCTAATTTATAAGCGAGGAACACCGCTGGCCGGGAGGTCTGTTTCCCTAGTACCAGCGTGGGGGACGTAGAAAGACTGCCGCCCTCTAGCCGTTACCTGCAAACGCAGGTTTAAGCCTGTGCTAATGGTCACCGCAAAGTGTCTTGAGGGAGATAATGGCCAAAAAATTTTAACACATACTTTAAGAAAACACTTTGAAGAACTAAGCTGTACTCACAGACTGAAAAATGAAAATGACCTGCCTTAAAGCTCAGTTTTAACGGATCATGAGACACATGCAAATTCAACCACAAAGACGTAGCAGCTCACACCAGTCAGAATAACCATCAGTAAAAATCTACAAAGAATAAATGCTGAAGGTGCTGTGGAGAAATGCAAACCCTCAACTTTAAGTGGGATGTAACCTGGAAAGAGCCACTAAAGAGAACAGAATGGAGGTGCCTTTAAAAGGTTAACGCTGAGCTACCATATGATCCAGTAGACCTATACCAGTAGACACAGGCAGGCAAATCTGCATTGCATAGTATTACAATAGCCAAGATATGGAAGTAACCAAAAAGTCCACCGACAGATGGGTGGACAAAGAAGAACTGCTACATATACACATGGAATATGAGCTAGTGAAAAAATGAAACAATGCCATCTGCAGCACCATAGATGAGTCTAGAAGTAATCACACAACTTGGAGTAAGTGAGAAAGCGAAAGACACATATCCTATCATATCACATATAGGTGTTACCTAAAAATTGACACAAATGAAGATATTTCCACAGAGAAAGGCAATCACAGATTCAGTACAAAAACTTATGGTTCACCAAATGGAAAGGTGTGAGGATTGGATACATCACCATATTGAGGTGAACAGAGATATACAAACACACGTGAAAGATATAATCACCAAAGACCTACAGAATACCAAGAGAAGACAACTCAACATTGTGTCATAACCTACATGGGAAATGATTCCAAAGAAGAATAGATATATGTATACGTATGAAAGAAGCACATCTTGCACACCTAGAACAAACAAAACATTGTAATCAAATTTGCTGTGATTAAAAACTAAAAATTAAATTAAAAATACGAACACGAAGTAATGAGACATAACTTTAAAAGGCTTTTTCCTGGCACATTCCATTGTAATTTAAACCTAGAACACGACTTCCATTAAGGCTCTCTTGCCCTAGTGACCAGATTTGGTAAAGGAGAAATGCTGCCGCCTTGTGGCCGTTTCCCGCAAGAGCGGCTTTTAACCCACAGCTAATGGTCACTTAACATTCACAAGGACTCAGGGCTGTAAAGACACCTGCCCTCAACATTGAGCTGAGGTAGGGAATGGATTAAAAAATTCAAAACAGGCAAATGTTTCAAGGAGATAGTAGGAAGAGGTAAATTTTACTCACCGTCTTTTTAAAAAAAGGGAAATGGATAAAAGCTCAACCTCAGGAAGTATTAGACTCATGCAATCTAATCTACAAAAAGGTTTCAACTCTCACCAGCCGACTGACCGTCAGCAAAAGGTCTACAAACAATAAATGCTGAAGGGGTTTTAGAGAACTGTGTCCCCTCTAGCTGCTGGTGAGATGTAAAGTGGTTAACAGCCAATGATGAGAACAGAAAGGAGCTGCGTTTGAAAGTAAAAATTGAGGTACCATTCAAACCAGCAGGTGCACCCCTGGGCCTCTCACCGGAGAAGACCAGAATCGAGCAGACCCGGGCTGCAAAAGCTGCACTGCAGCCTTATTCACAATAGACAAGACAGTGAAGCAACCAAAATGTCCATCCACAGGTGAATGGATAAAGAAGAAGTGGTCCATGTACCAAATGGAATACTAGCCGTGGAAAACAGTGCAACCCTGCTCTGTGAGGCACCACACATGAGCCTGGAGATAATCACAAAACATGAGGTAAGTCGGAAAGCAAGAGACCTATATTCTATGATATCACTTATAGGCGTTATCTAATAACTGACACAAATGAACATATTTCCACAGAGAAAGGCACTCACAGACTTAGAAAACAAACTAATGGTTAACAAAAATGAAAGGTGGGAGGATGGATAAATGAGGATTAAGGGGCTAATATACATATACTAATATATGTTAAATGTCTATAAACGTATAACATATAAACTATATGAATTATATAATCACCAATACATATAAAGTATATAATGACAAAACAACTACCAAATACCAAGGGAGGTCTACTCAACATTCTGTAATAACATACATGGTAACAAGATCCGAAGATGAACAGACATATGTATGAATCACTGAGCAGATTCTGTACAGCCAGACAATCACAATACTCTAATCAAATTTACTCCGGTAAGAAATATAAATTAAATTTAAAAAACAAACATAAGTAAGGAGACATAACCTTCTGAGGGCTTGCCCCAGCACATTCCACTCTAATTTACAACCTCGCAACACTACCTCCAGGAAGATTCTGTTGCCCTAGTAACAAGAGTTGAGAACGTAATAATGCTGCCGCCTTGTGGCTGTTTCGCACAACAGCTGCTTTTAACCCAGTGCTAATGGTTACTTAATAGTCACAAGGCCTGCAGGGCTGTAAATGACACCTGCCCTCCAAAAATGCCCTGGGGTAGGGAATAGGCAAAAAATTCAACACATGATAAATTTGTCAAGAAGTCAGTATGAAGAGGGAAGTTGTACTCACTCTTTAAGAAATAAAAGGAAAAGAAAAAACAGAACATGCCTAAAGCTCAGTATAAGGAATTAGTAGCCACATGCAAATCCAACCTCCAGAATGGTTTCATCTCACACCAGTCAAATGACCATCAGCAAAAAGTCTACAAACTATAAATGCTGAAAGGGTTTTAGAGAACTGTGTACCTTCTAGCTGCTGGTGGGATGTAAAGTGGTATCAGAACTAATGAAAACTGAATGGAGCTGCTTTAAAAGGAAAAAATTGAGCTACCATATGATGCGGCAGTGCACCTTTTGGACATATAACCTAAGACCACCAGAATCGGAAAGACACAGGCAGGCAAATGTGCACTGCAGCAATATTGAAATAGCCAAGACATGGAAGCAAAAAGAAGGTCCATAAACAAATGAATGGACAAAGAAGAAGTGGTATATGGACACATTGGAATATGAGTCACGAAAAAAAATAAAGGCATAGGCAGCACCACAGATGAGCCCAGAGATAATCACACAACGTGAAGTAAGTCAGAATGCGAGAGACAAATGTCCTAGGATATCACTTATGTCATCTGAAAATTCATAAATTGAACATATTTCCACAGAGAAAGACAATGTCATATTGAGAAGACACACTTATGGTTAAGCCAAAGAAAAGGTGTGAGGAATGGATAAATTAGGATATTGGGGCTAACAAACATATACTAATACATATAAAATATATCTTCCCCAAAGACCTATGGAATACCAAGAGTGGTCTACTCAACACTCTGTAATAACCTACATGGAAAAGGACCCAAAGATCAATAGATATATGTATATGTGTGAATGAACAAGATTCTGTTCACCCAGAACAAAACACATTTTTCAATCAAATTTCCTCTGTTAAAAACTACAACTTAAAGACACAAACAAGAATTAAGGAGGCTAAACCTTACAGGGGTTTGTCCGGGCACATTCCACTCTAATCTGCAACCAAAAAGAGCAACTTGCAGCAGGGTTCTGTTTCCCTAGCAAGCAGAGTTGACAACGTAGAAATGCTGCCACCCTAAGGCCGTTTCCTCAAACAGCAGCTTTCAATCTACTGCTAATGGTCACTAATATTCACAAGGACTGCAGGGCTGTAAATGACTCATGCCCTCAAAAAATGTCCTGGGGTTGGGAATGGCCAAAAAATTTCACAACACGGAAAACTTTTCAAGAAAACAGTTTGAAGAGGTAAGTGTTACTCACTCTGTTATTTAAAAACAAGAAGAACATGGATAAAAGCTCAGTATCAGGAATTATTGGTTGAATGCAAATCCAAACTACAAAAAGATTTCGCCACTCAGTATTAAAATGCCATCCGTAAAACGCCTACAAACAATGAATGCTGACGGGTTAGTGGAGAAAGGCATACCCACTATGCTGTTGGTTGGATGTAAATTGGTAACAGCTAATCATGAGAACAAAATGGAGCTGCATTTAAAAGGTAGAAACTGAGCTACCATATGTTGTGGCTGATCCCCTAATGGGCCTATACCCTAAGAAGACCAGAATCGGAAAGGCACAGACAGGAAAACATGCACTGCAACCATATTTACAATAGCCAAGACAGGCAAGCAAACAAAATGTCCATCAACAGATAAATGGACAAAGAAGAAGCGGTATACATGCCCAATGGAATAGTAGCTTCGGGAAAAAAATGAACAGTGCCGTTTTCAGGAGTGCAGATGAGCCTAGAAATAATTGGGTAAGTAATTGGGTAAAGTAAGTCAAAAGGGAATGACAAATATCCTATGGTATCGTTTATACATGTTATCCTAAGATTGTTACCAATGAACATATTTCCACAGAAAAACACTCTCACAGACTTATAAAACAAACTAATGGTTAACCAAAATGAAAGGTGGGAGGATGGATAAATTAGGATTATGGGGCTAACATACATATACTAATGTATGTTAAATATCTATAAACATATAACATATAAACTATATGAATTATATAATCACCAATACATATAAAATATATAATGACAAAATACCTACCAAATACCAAGGGAGGTCTACTCAGCATTCTGTAATAACATACATGGTAACAGGATCCAAAGATGAACAGACATATGTATGAATCATTGAGCAGATTCTGTACAGCCAGACAATCACAACACTCTAATCAAATTTTCTCCTCTATGAAATATAAATTAAATTTTAAAAACAAACATAAGTAAGGAGACATAACTTTCTGAGGGCTTGGCCCAGCACATTCCACTCTAATTTACAACCTTGGAACACTACCTCCAGGAAGACTCTGTTGCCCTAGTAACAAGAGTTGAGAACGTAATAATGCTGCCACCTTGTGGCTGTTTCGCACAACAGCAGCTTTAAACCCAGTGCTAATGGTTGCTTAATAGTCACAAGGCCTGCAGGGCTGTAAATGACACCTGCCCTCAAAAAATGCCCTGGGATAGGGAATAGGCAAGAAAATTCAACACATGAAAAATTTTTCAAGAAGTCAATATGAAGAGGGAAGTTGTACTTACTCGTTAAGAAAAGAAAGGAAAAGAAGAAACAGAACATGCCTAAAGCTCAGTATAAGGAATTAGTAGCCACATGCAAATCCAACCTCCAGAATGGTTTCAGCTCACACCAGTCAAATGACCATCAGCAAAAATTCTACAAACTATAAATGCTGAAGGGGTTTTAGAAAACTGTGTACCCTCTAGCTGCTGGTGAGATGTAAAGTGGTTAACAGACAATAAAGAGAACAGAAAGGAGCTGCATTTAAAAGGAATAATTGAGGTACCATTCAATCCAGCAGTTGCACCTATGGGCCTCTCACCTGAGAAGACCAGAGTCAAGAAGACCCAGGCTGCAAAAGCTGCAGTGCAGCCTTATTCACAATAGACAAGACAGTGAAGCAACCAAAATGTCCATCAACAGATGAAGGGATAAAGAAATGGTCCATGTACACAATGAATACTAGCCATGGAAAACAATGAAACACTGCTCTTTTAGGCACCATAGATGATCTTGGAGATAATCACAGAACATGAGGTAAGTCGGAAAGCAAAAGTCCTATATCCTATGATATCACTTATAGGCGTTATCTAATAACTGACACAAATGAACATATTTCCACAGAGAAAGTCAATCACAGACTTATTAAAATAAACTATGCTTATTTAAAAGGAAAGGTGGGGTTAATGGATAAATGAAGATTAGTGTTACCATATGTATACAAATACATATTATATACATATATCAAAAAGACCGACCATATAGCAAGGGAGGTTTACGGAACACTCTGTAATAATTTACATGGGAAGAGACTCTCTACTTAAATAGATATATATAATGTGTAAATGAACCAGAGTGTGTACACCTTGGACAAGCAACATTCTAACCATTACCCCAATTTAAAAAATTAAAACAACGAACTAGGAGTAATGAGACATAAACTTATGGGGGGTTTTCCTGGCACATTCCATTCAAATTTACAACCTAGGTAAACGACTTCCAGAACGGCTCTGCTGCCCTCGTACCCAGATTTGGGAATGGAGAAATGCTGCATGATTGTGGCCGTTTCCCACAACAGCAGCTTTAAACCCACTGCAAAAGGTCACTAAATATTCACCAATTGCAGTTCTGTAAATGACACCTGCCCTCCAAAAAATACTGAGGTTGAAAATCGACCAAAAAATTCAAGAGTGCAACCTTCCAAAAAGACAATTTGAAGAAGTATATTGTACTCACACTTTTTTCCTTTTTTCTTTTAACAGAAAAGAAAAAGGCGTGGACAAATGATGAATTTTAGGAATATTTACAGACATGTAAACCCAAATTACAAAAACCTATCAGCTCACACCAGTCAGAATGGCCATCAACAAAAATGCTGCAAACAATAAATGCTGACGTGATTGTGGACAAATGCGTACCCTCGATTCTAAGGGGGACGTGGTAAGAGCCACTAATGAAAGCACAATTGAGGTGCCTTGAAAAGGTAAACATTGAGCTACCATACCAGTCAATCAATCATACCCACTGCTGGGTCCATCACCTGAGAAAATGAAAATCAAAAATCACAGGCTGGCAATCCTGCACTCCAGCAATATTTACCATAGGCAACACTTGGAAGAAACGAAAATGTCCATCAACAGAGGAATGCACCAAGAAGAAGTGGTCCATGTATACAATGGAATATTAGCCATGGAAAACATTGAAGCACTGCTCTTTGAGGCACCATAGATGAGCCTGGAGATAATCACAAAACATGAAGTAGGTTGGAAAGCAAAAGACCTATATCCTATAATATCACTTATGGCATTATCTAATAACTGACACAAATGAACATATTTCCAAAGACAAAGACACTCACAGGCTTAGAAAACAAACTATGCTCATCTAAAAGGAAAGGAGGGGGGAATTTATAAATGAAGATTAGTGTTAGTATACGTATACAAATACATACTATATACATATATCAAAAAGCCAGACCATATATTAAGGGGGTCTACGGAACACTCTGTACTATTTTACATGGGAAGAGGATCTGTACATGAATAGACGTATATAATGTACAAATGAACCAGATTGTGTACACTTAGGACAAACAACACTCTAATCTTCACTCCGATTAAAAAAATGAACAAAACCAAGAAGTAATGAGACATAAACTTATCGGGGTATCTCCTGACACATTCCATTCTAATTTACAACCTAGGAACACGACTTCCGGAAAGGCTCTTGCCCTAGTATCCAGATTTGGGAATGGAGAAATTCTACCTCATTGTAGCCGTTTCCCGCAACAGCAGCTTTAAACCCATTGATTAAGGTCACTACATATTCACAAAACTTGCAGGCCTGTAAATGACACCTACCCTCCAAAACAATCCTGGGGTTGAAAATTGACCGAAAAATTCAAAAGAGGGCAACGTTCCAAGAAGACAATTTCAAGAGGTATATTGTACTCACACTTTTTTCTTTTTTTTAAACAGAAAAGAAAAAGGCGTGGAAAAATGATGAATTTTAGAAATTTTAATGATATGCATACCCATATTACAAAAACCTATCAGCTCACAGCAATCAGAATGGCCATTAGGAAAAATCCTGCAAAAATTAAATGCTGAAGCGATTGTGGAGAAATGCGTACCCTCGGTTGTAAGGGGGGGGCATGTAAAGAGCCACTAATGAAAACACAATGTAGGTGCTTTGAAAAGGGAAACTTTGAGCTACCAGTCAATCAATCACAGCCACTGCTGGGCCTATCACCTGAGAAAATGAGAATCAAAAAGTCACAGGCTGGCAAACCTGTACGCCAGCAATATTTAACATAGTCAACACTTGGAAGCAACAAAAATGTCCATCAACAGAGGAATGCACCAAGAAGAAGTGGTCCTTGTATACAATGGAGTATTACTCCAGTAAAAAATATCAATTAAATTTAAAAAACAAACAAATGTAAGGAGACATCAGCATTTGTGGGTTTATCCGAGCACATTCCACTTTAATTTATAACCGAGGAACACCACTGGCGGGTAGGTCTGTTTCCCAAGTACCAGCGTGGGGAACGTAGAAAGGCTGCCACCCTCTGGCTGTTACCTACAAAAGCAGCTTTAAAGCCTGGGCTAATGGTCACTTCATATGAACAAGTACTGCAGGGCTGTAAATGAAACCTGCCCTCAAAATGTCTTGAGGGAGGTAATGGCCAAAAATTTTCAAAATGTGACACATACTTAAGAAAACACTTTGAAGATCTAAGCTGTAATCACAGTTTGATAAATAAAAAGGACATGCTTTAAAGCTCAATTTCAACAGATTATGGGACACATGCAAATTCAACCACAAAGAGGTCTCAGCTCGCACCTGTCAGAATAACCATCAGCAAGAGAACTACAAACAATAAATATTGAAGGTGTTTTGGAGAAATGCATACCCTCAACTTTAAGTGGGACGTAACCTGGAAAGAGCCACTAATGAGAACTGAATGGTGGTGCCTTTAAAATGTACACACTGAGCTACCATATGATACAGCAAGCCCACTCCTTGTCCTATAACATAAGAAGATAAAACTGGAAAGACACAGGCAAGCAAATGTGCATTGCAGCAGTATTACAATAGCCAAGACAGGGACGCAACCAAAAAGTCCATCAAGAGGTGCGTGGTCAAAGAAGAACTGGTACATGTACCGATGGAATATTAGCCAGAGAAAAAAATGAAACAATGCCATTTGCAGCACCATGTATCATTCTTGTGGTAATCAGGTAAATTGTACTAAGTCAGAAAGCAAAAGACACATATCCTATAATATCACTTATAGGTCTTAGCTAAAAATTGATACCAATGAAGATATTTCCACAGAGAAATGCAATCACAGATTCATTAACTAAGCTTATGGTTCACCAAATGGAAAGGTGTGAGGATTGGATACATTAGGATATTGGGGTTAAGATAGATATAGAAACACATGTGAAATATGTAATCACCAAAGACCTATGTAATACCAAGAGAAGATTACTCAACAGTGTGTCATAACCTACATGGGAAAATGATCCAAAGAAGAATAGATATATGTATATGTTTAAAAGAATCACATCTTGCACACCTAGAAGAAACAAAACATTTTAATCAAATTTGCTCAGATAAAAATTAAAAATTAAATTAAAAAAAGAACAAGAAGTAATGAGACATAAACTTAAGGGGCTTTTTGCTGACACATTGTATTCTAATTTCCAACCAGAACATGACTTCCATTAAGGCTCTGTCATCACTAATAAAGCAGCTTTATAAGCAATGTTGAAGATAGCTTAAAAGAAGTCTCACTAATTATTGATAGTAACAAGAAAACAAAGTAAAGTAAAAATCTCACTGCAAAAAGTATACATAGAGTAAGGATAGTAGATCAAACACTTATTAAACTTCTGTAAAGAATAAAAGACAACAGTAGTATGTTTTTTTAAAAAGAGAGGGCCCAAATAAACCTGAAATGAAAGAGATGATGTTACAACAGACACCACAGAAATACAAAGTATCCTAAGATACACACAGCGTAACTCAGGGCTCAGACTGGACAGAACCCACTCTCCAGTCCCCTGTACATGACCTACAGGAGCCTCAGGAACTGAGGAGGGGGTCCCTGAGGAGAGGCTCAAGATAGAATATGGTAGGCATTAACATGGCTGCATTCATCTTAAACATGCCTGAACTACATTCACACGAGATGATTTTGTCCTGTATGTACATCGGCACCTCTAGTCAGAACTGCAGATCTTTGGCTTCATCACCTCTACTGACAGCATTAGCTTCACCTGCTGTGGATCGTCTCCTATAGGATTTCTAGAACCACAAAACATCGAAGCTTCACAGGACCCAGAGTCTGTGCGACTCCACGCAGAGTCTCAGAGTCTCAAGTCCACTCAGATACTCCACTCTTGGAGGGCACACACAAAGTAGTGTGCACATCAGGACCCAGGGGAAGGAGCAGTGACCCCGTAAGAGAATGACAAGAACTACCTGCTAGTTTTAGAGGGTCTCCTGCAGAGGCAGGTGCTGGCTGTGGCTGTGGCTCACCATGAGGACAACGACACTGGCAGCAGAAGTTCTGGGAAATACTCCTTGGTGTGAGCCCTCCCAGAGTCCGCCATTAGCCCTACCAAGAGCAAGGTAGGCTCCAGTGCTGGCTTGCCTCAGGCCAAACAACCAACAGGGAGGGAACCCAGCCCCATGCATCAGCAGACAAGCGGATTAAACTTTTTTATTAAAGTTTTATTTAATCCACAGACAAGCGGATTAAAGCTCTGCCCACCAAAGCAACACCCAGCTCTACCCACCACCAGTCCCTCCCATCAGGAAGCTTGCACAAGCCTCTAAGATAGACTCATCCACTGGAGAGCAGACAGCAGAAGCAAGAAGAACTACAATTCTGAAGCCTGTGGAAGGAAAACCACATTCACAGAAAGATAGACAAAATGAAAAGGCAGAGGACTTTATACCAGATCAAGGAACAAGATAAAACCCCAGAAAAAAAACGAAATGAGGTGGAGATAGGGAACCTCCCAGAAAAAGAATTCCAAATAATGATAGTGAAGATGATCCAAGACCTTGGAAAAAGAATGGAGGCAAAGTTCGAGAAGATGCAAGAAATGCTTAACAAAGACCTAGAAGAATTAAGGAACAAACACCTAGAAGAATTAAAGAACAAACAAACAGAGGTGAATAATATAATAACTGAAATGAAAAATACACTAGAAGGAATCAGTAGCAGAATAACTGTGGCAGAAGAACGGATAAGTGACCTGGAAGACAGAAAGGTGGAAATCACTGTCATGGAACAGAATAAAGAAAAAGAATGAAAATAAATGAAGACACCCTAAGAGTCCTCTGGGACAACATTAAACGCAACAACATTCACATTATAGGGGTCCCAGAAGGAGAAGAGAGAGAGAAAGGACCCAAGAATATATTTGAAGAGATTATAGTCAAAAACTTCCCTAGCATGGGAACAGAAATAGCCAGCCAAGTCCAGGAAGTGCAGAGAGTCCCAGGCAGGATAAACCAAAGGAGAAAAATGCCAAGACACATAGTAACCAAATTGACAACAATTAAAGACAAAGAAAAATTATTGAAAGCAACAAGGGAAAAATGACAAATAACATACAAGGGAACTCCCATAACAGCTGATTTCTCAGCAGAAAATCTACAAGCCAGAATGGAGTGGCATGATAAATTTAAAGTGATGAAAGGGAAGAACCTACAACCAAGAGTACTCCACCCAGCAAGGATCTCATTCAGATTTCACAGAGAAATCAAAAGTCCTACAGACAAGCAAAAGCTAAGAGAATTCAGCACCATGAAACCAGCTCTACACCAAATGCTAAAGGAACTTCTCTAAGTGGGAAACACAAGAGAAGAAAAGGACCCACCAAGACAAACCCGTAACAATTAAGAAAATAGTAATAGGAACATTTGTATCGATAATTACCTTAAAAATGAATGGACTAAATGTTCCAACCAAAAGACACAGGCTCTCTGAATGGAAACAAAAACAAGACCCATATATATGCTGTCTACAAGAGACCCATTTCAGACCTAGGGACACATACAGACTGAAAGTGAGGCAGTGGAAAAATATATTCTATGCAAATGAAAATCAAAAGAAAGCTGGAGTAGCAACACTCATATCAGATAAAATAGATTTTAAAATAAAGAATGTTACAAGAGGCAAGGAAAGACACTACATAATGGTCAAGGGATCAATCCAAGAAGAAGATATAACAATTATAAATATATATGTACCCATCATAGGAGCACCTCAATATATAAGGCAACTGCTAACAGCTAAAAAAGAGGAAATCGAGAGTAACACAATAATAGCGGGGGACTTTAACAGCTCACTTACACCAGTGGAGATCATCCAGACAGAAAATTAATAAGGAAACACAAGCTTTAAATGACACAATAGACCAGATAGAGTTAATTGATATTTATAGGACATTCCATCCAAAAACAGCAGATTACACGTTCTTCTCAACTGCACACGGAACATGCTCCAGGACAGATCACATCTTGGGTCACAAAAAAGCCTCAGTAAATTTAAGAAAACTGAAATCATATCAAGCAGCTGTTCTGACCAAAATGCTATGAGATTAGAAATCAATTACAGGGAAAAAACCGTAAAAAACACAAACACATGGAGGCTAAACAATACGTTACTAAATAACCAAGAGATCACTGAAGAAATAAAAGACGAAATCAAAAACTACCTAGAGACAAATGACAACAAAAACACGATGATCCAAAACCTATGGGATGCAGCAAAAACAGTTCTAAGAGGGAAGTTTATAGCAATACAAGCCTACCTCAAGAAACAAGAAAAATCTCAAATAAACAATCTAACCTTACACCTAGAGGAACTAGAGAAAGAAGAACAAAACCCAAAGTTAGTAGAAGGAAAGGAATCATAAAGATCAGAGCAGGAATAAATGAAATAGAAACAAAGAAAACGAAAGCAAAGATCAATAAAACTAAAAGCTGGTTCTTTGACAAGATAAACAAAAATGATAAACCTTTAGCCAGACTCAAGAAAAAGAGGGAGAGGACTCAAATCAACAAAATTAGAAGTGAAAAAGGAGAAGTTACAACAGACACCACAGGAATACAAAGCATCCTAAGAGACTACTACAAGCAACTCTATGCCAATAAAATGGACAACCTGGAAGAAATGGACAAATTCTTAGAAAGGGATAACCTTCCAAGACTGAATCAGGAAGAAATAGAGAATATGAACAAACCTATCACAAGCAATGAAATTGAAACTGTGATTAAAAATCTTCCAACAAACAAAAGTCCAGAACCAGATGGCATCACAGGTGAATTCTATCAAATATTTAGAGAAGAGCTAACACCCAACCTTCTCAAATTCTTCAAAACAATTGCAGGGGAAGGAACACTCCCAAACTCATTCTATGAGACCACCATCACCCTGATACCAAAACCAGACAAAGATACTACAAGGAAAGAAAATTATAGACCAATATCACTGATGAATATAGATGTAAAAATCCTCAACAAAATACTAGCAAACAGAATCGAACAACACATTAAAAGGATCATACACCATGATCAAGTGGGGTTTATCCCAGGGATGCAAGGATTCTTCAATATACACAAATCAATGTGATACACCATATTAACAAGTTGTAGAATAAAACCATATGATCATCTCAATAGATGCAGGAAAAGATTTTGAGAAAATTCAACACCCATTTATGATAAAAACTCTGCAGAGCGTGGGCATAGAGGGAAACTACCTCAACATAATAAAGGCCATATATGACAAACCCACATCAAACAGCATTCTCAATGGTGAAAAACTGAAAGCATTTCCTCTAAGATCAGGAACAAGACGAGGATGTCCACTCTCACCACTACTATTTGACATAGCTTTGGAAGTCCTAGCCATGGCAATCAGAGAAGAAAAAGAAATAAAAGGAATACAAAAAGGAAAAGAAGTAAAATTGTCACTGTTTGCAGATGACATCATATCATAGATAGAGAATCCTAAAGATGCCACCAGAAAACCACTGGAGTTAATCAATGAATTTGGTAAAGTTGCAGGATACAAAATTAATGCACAGAAATTGCTTGCATTCCTATACACTAACAATGAAAGAACAGAAGGAGAAATTAAGGAAACAATCCCATTACCACTGCAACAAAAAGAATAAAATACCTAGGAATAAACCTAACTAAGGAAGTAAAAGCCCTGTACTCAGAAAACTATAAGACACTGATGAAAGAAATCAAAGATGATATAAACAGATGGAGACATACACCATGTTCTTGGATTAGAAGAATCAATATTGTGAAAAAGACTATACTACCCAAAGCAATCTACAGATTCAATGCAATCCCTATCAAAATACCTTTGGCATTTTCTACAGAACTAGAAAAAAATCTTAAAATTTGTAGGGAGACACAAAAGACCCCGGATAGCCAAAGCAGTCTTGAGGTGAAAAAAAAAGAGCTGGAGGAATCAGACTTACAGATTTCAGACTATATTACAAAGCTACAGTAATCAAGATAATATGGTATTGACACAAAAACAGAAATAGAGATCAATAGAACAGGATAGAAAGCACAGAGATAAACCCACGTACCTATGGTTAACTAATCTATGACAAAGGAGGCAAGGGTATACAATGGAGAAAAGACAGTGTCTTCAGTAAGTGGTGCTGGGAAAACTGGACAGCTACATGTAAAAGAATGAAATTAGAACACTCCCTAACACCATACACAAACATAAACTCCAAATGGATTAGAGACCTAAATGTAAGACCAGCCACTATAAAACTCTTAGAGGAAAACATAAGCAGAACAGTCTATGACAAAAATCACAGCAAGATCCTTCTTTGACGCACCTCCTAGATAAATGGAAATAAAAACAAAAATTAAAAAATGGGATCTAATGAAACTTAAAATCTTTTGCAAAGCAAAGGAAAACATAAGCAAGACGAAAAGACAACCATCAGAATGGGAGAAAATATTTTCAAATGAAGCAAATGGCAAAGGATTAATCTCCGAAAAGCAGCTCATGTAGCTCAATATCACAAAACCAAACAACCCAATCCAAACATGGGCAGAAGACCTAAATAGACATTTCTCCAAAGAAGATATACAGATTGCCAACAAACACATGAAAGAATGCTCAATATCACTGATCATTAGAGAAATGCAAATCGAAATTACAAGGAGGTATCACCACACACAGGTAAGAATGGCCATCATCAAAAAAATCTACAAACAATAAATGCTGCAGAGGTATGCAAAAAAGGGAACCCTCTTGCACCATTGGTGGGAGTGTAAATTGATACAGCCACTATCAAGAACAGTATGGAGGTTCCTTAAAAAACTAAAAATAGAACTACCATATGACACAGCAATCCCACTAGTGGGCATATACCTGGAGAAAACCATTATTCAAAAAGAGTCATGTTCCACAATGTTCATTGCAGCTCTATTTGCAATAGCCAGGACATGGAAGCAACCTAAGTGTCCATCAAGTGATGAATGGGTAAAAAAGATGTTGCACATCTTCAATATAAAATGGAATATTACTCAGCCATAAAAAGAAATGAAATTGAGTTATTTGTAGTGAGATGGATGGACCTAGAGTCTGTCCTACAGAGTGAAGTAAGTCAGAAAGAGAAAAACAAATACTGTATGCTAACACATATATATGGAATCTAAAAGAAAAAAAGTTTATGAAGAACCTAGGGGCAGGAAAAGATTAAGGACACAGACGTAGAGAAAGGACTTGAGGATACGGGGAGGGGGAAGGGTAAGCTGGGACAAAGTGAGAGAGTGGTATGGACTTATATACACTACCAAATGTAAAATTGATAGCTACTGGGAAACAGCCACATAGCACAGGGAGATCAGCTCGGTGCTTTGTGACCACCTAAAGGGGTGGGAAAAGGGAGTGAGAGGGAGGTGAAAGAGGGAGGGGATATGGTGTTATATGTATACGTATAGCTGATTCACTTTTTTATACAGCAGAAACTAACACACAATTGTAAAGCAATTATACTCCAATAAAGATGTAAAAGAAAAAAAAAGAAAGCCCAGAGACAAACCTACAAACCTATGGTCCACTAATCTATGACAAAGGAGGCAAGGACCATTGCACCATTGGTGGGAGTGGAAATTGATACAGCCACTATGGAGAACAGTATGGAGGTTCCTTAAAAAACTAAAAATAGAATTACCATATGACCCAGCAATCCCACTACTGGGCATATACCCAGAGAAAACCATAATTCAAAAAGACACATTCAGCACAATGTTCATTGCAGCACTATTTACAATAACCAGGTCATGGAAGCAACCTAAATGCCCATAGACAGACAAATGGAAAAGATGTGGTACATATATAAAATGGAATATTACTCATCCATAAAAAGGAATGAAATTGGGTCATTTGTAGAGACGTGGATAGATCTAGAGACTGTCATACAAAGTGAAGTAAGTCAGAAAGAGAAAAACAAATATCGTATATTAACGCATACATGTGGAACCTAGAAAAATGGTACAGATGAACCGGTTTGCAAGGCAGAAATAGAGACACAGATGTAGAGAACAAATGTATGGACACCAAAGGGGGAAAGTGGCAGGGTGGTGGTGGTGGGATGAATTGCAAGCCTGGGATTGACATATATACACTTATATGTATAAAATAGATAACCAATAAGAACCTGCTGTATAAAAAAATGAATAAAATAAAATTCAAAAATTAAAAAATAAATAATATTTAAAAAAATAAAACAAAAAAAGTTCTGTCCTTCCCATAGACATATTTATATGAATGAATTATTTCCATGCTTATATCTATAAATACAAAAAGAGGAATAAAACCTACCTTGAACCAAAAAAGAAAAAAAAAAAACAGAACCCACTGGCCATACAGAGGAAAACCCTATCAGGGCACTTGCTCCAGTGGTAAACAGTTCTGAAGCTGGTCAGAGGTGGGGAATCGTCTCCCATGCAGCCAGAAGCACCCCCGCAAGGAGCGTCCTCATTGCAAAGCTGGGGGACCGTGAGGAGGCGTCTCTGAGTAAACGTGAACTGAGCCCCAGGCCAGCTGCTTCTGAACTTTTCCCACCCTTCCCAGGTAAAACTCCTGAATGTGTGCAAAGACTTTAAAGCCTAGAGGAAGGGGCTTGGAGTCACACCAGCGACAGCACGCAGGCCGACTTGGTGCCTGCAGGCCAGCCAGGACGGTCCTGGCCCCGGGCGCTCTTCTGGAAGCGTTCCATTTCCCTGCCTGAGGTACCCCTCCTGTCCTGGCCCCCACTGCTTTTTTCCTTCCTCACCTGTGCCTGGGGAGAAATTCCAGCAGCAGGTATGGGTGACACATCCTCTTCTTTAGCAGGTGGCACCCCGGCAACTCCTGCAGAAAGTCCAGCAGAGCCCCACTCACACGGGGCCACCCATAGAGCTGTGGGTCCTACTCCCTCCCACCAGCCCAATCCCGAGACTGCTGACGGGGCAGAGAATATGGCGTCAGGCACACCTGCAGAGGCTTTTGCTGCCTGGAGGGGTGTTTATATTGACCTCAACCCAGGCACACCTGGGACGGGCTGGCCGGCCGGGTCAGGCTGCCCAGGTCAGCCAATCCTCGCCCCTCAGGGGCTGAGTTGCAGAAAATGGGCCTTGCTGCACCGGCCAGATCCAAGGAACAGCTGTAGGGTCCCGCGAGTCAGCATAGACAAGGGGCGGCAGCCCTGGCTTGTTTTCTAATCATTTTATCTGGTCCATGAGTGGGAGACAACTTCAAGAAGACCCTCTCCTAATGAGAGGAACCCAGGAGTCAGGGAGAGGAGGGGTGGTGGGTGGAGACAGAGGCCTGGTGCCCCGGCTGCAGTGGAAGCCCCCGGAAGACCAGGCGGACGGAGGCCGCACAGAGTGAAGCCCAGGGTCACAGACCTGTCGGAGCTGCTGTCTGTTAGTTCAAGCCCTGCTCTGAGGTGCTCTGTGTCAGCTCTGAGCAACAGGTGTGCTGGGGGTGCTCTGCAATGAGGGCTATGTGCACGGTTCCTGTGTGCCCAGCCCTGCCGGGGTACCTGTCTAGGGGAGCTCCATATCCAGGGAGGGGCCTGACCACGAGAGCCCCGTGGGCTGCTGGGTACCTGCCCAGGTGAGCTCCATATCCTGGGAGGGGCCTGACCACGAGAGCCCCGTGGGCTGCTGGGTACCTGCCCAGGTGAGCTCCATATCCTGGGAGGGGCCTGACCACGAGAGCCCCGTGGGCTGCTGGGGACCTGGTAAAGGACGCCAGGACAGTCAGTGAAGCCACAGAGGATATACATCCAGTAGTTCCTAATTCCTACACCCTGCTGTTCATTCTACCATCCACCAGGACATGCTATTCTGTATTAGACTTCAATGATGCCTTCTTCTGTATTCCATTAGTCCCAGAGTCACAAGAAATTTTGGCTGTGAGTGGCAGGACTCAACATACAACAAAAACAATACTGCTGGGACGTCCTGCCCCAGGGCTTCAAAAATACCCACACCATCTTTGGGGAAACGTTAGCTAAAGCCCTAAAAGATCTACCTCTGGAGAAGGGAACCCTCCTTCAATATGCAGACGACATCCTGATCGCCAGCCCTACTAAGGAGGCCTCTGAACTTCCTAGCCAATAAAAGATAGAAGGTGTCCAAGAAAAAGGCTCAAATATCACAGACTAAGGTGACCTGCCTGGGCTTCATTCTCACAGAAGATCAGAGAAGACCAGCCCAGGAAAGGGAAGAAGCCATTTGCAGCCTCACCTTTCCTAAAACTAGAAGACAGCTTAGGGGTTCCTGGGGAGACCGGGGTTTGCTGCATCTGGATCCCTAAATACAGTCTAATAGCTGGGCCTCTATATGAAACACTGAAAGGAAAAGATGATGATTCTTTTGAATAGAATCCAGAAGCAGCCTTTCAAGAATGGAAAGAGCAGTCAATTCAGACCCTTGCCCTGGACCTCCCTAATTTAGCTAAACCCTTTGACCTTTACATTCCTGGTCGAAGGCGAATCGCCCTTGGAGTATTAGTGCAAAAACTGGGACCACTTGAAATGGAACAACGCAAGAATGCCCTCCAGGCATTGGCCAGCCACCCCATCCGACCAGGATACTGGGGGTATCTAAAAACCTGGAAACGAGCAGCCCACAAGCCAGCTCCCTCCTAAGGGAAAAGGACGCCACTTGGTGATCCTAACCACCCACCATGCCCTGAAGTTGCAGGGATCGCTCCGTGGGCACAATGTCCTCGAGTGAGGAGGCCCTCCAACTCCAACCTCCAGAGAGAAAACCTGGGGCAACAGGTCCCCATGACGACTCGTGTGACCATCACTTGACCTGGAGCTTCTCTCAGAAAACCACAAGAGTGTGCCCCAAGAGAGCAGACTATTGCTTGCAGGACTTACTGAACCCAGAGCGGAGCTAATAAACTTGGCAGGGGACCCGTAAATAAGGCTGCCACCATAGAAAAGCCTACAGACACCACGGTGACGGCAGCCAATGAGACCGGCTGTACTCCTGGTTACTTCAAAAGGCTGTTGACTGAGTGGCCATCATGGTCCTGGATCACCACCGGCCCTGGACTGTCTGGGAGTTGAGGAAGCAGGGTTCTGACACCTGGTGCTGTTTGTCCGTTAATTCAGTGGCCTAACTGAAGAAAGCGCAGACTACTGGTCAGAGCATCTAGGCTGGCAGAAACTGTCAGCCTAAGGGGGCCGAACCAATGTGGAACAGGGTAAAACCGGCCCCCCCAGCATCCCTGCGCATCTCTTTCCTGGACTCTTAAAGGTCATTAGAATCTATAAAACTTCCAATGCTGGTGCTCAGGTGGACAAGCAGTGAGGGAGGAGGCCTGGGGACAATCAACCTCACCTGGAGGCTGCTGGGGAGAAGTCCTGCCCCTCCCCCCAGGTATGAGGACACCTAACTCAGCACGAAGCATTTACAGAAGAGGTGTCTGCACCCTCAGCGTCCCAAGAATGTGGAATGGGACAAGAGGCAGAGGAGGGGTTTGTCACCGGCAAAGCCCATTAAAAATTCCTGGGAGATAAAAATAGAATCTGGGCAATAAAATAAAGTCTAACCTTTTTTTCCTTTGTGCTTTGTCTAATTTCACTTGCTCCTAGGTTTCCACAGGCAGAGGTCCCACACCCAGCACTTCAGACCCAATTTCCTAGTGCAAAATGTCTGGGCCGACACCTCAGCTCGCGGGACCCCATGCAGAGCAGACTCCGCAACACAGAGCCTGAGCTCCAGCCAACCCAGCCCTCAATAGCTCCGCCCCGTCCCTCCCGCTGACTCTGACGGGATCCCTACACAGCAGCCTGGCCCACAGCCCGTGGGGGAGCGCACGCTACCACCTCTCCATTCTCTGATCAAAATATAAAGTTTTCCTTTGCCTCTGAACCAAAGTCAGTCTCGATCTGTTGGCTCCAATGACACTGGGCAGGGGGACCCTTGTTGGGGCCCACTCTGCAGGATCAGTAACAGAATTTGAGAACACTGTAACTTCAATAAACAGATGTGTGAGCCAAACTGTAATTAACATAGAGCAGTGTATAAGTCCCGTGTAAAATAAGATGTTTCTAACACTTCCATTTGATATTTCCATCACTTTATTATAAGCAAGTTCAGTGGAAGGGTTTGTCTTATTTGTCAGGTCAACATTAGAGAAATGCAGTGATTTCTTTCCAAGGATGTACATCTAATAATCTTGGCTGAAGTTTCAATCTTGTTTTGAATGATTTTCCATTGAAAATGATACCTCTCTTTCAGCTACTAGATTTCTGAGAAGTATAAAATCAATCTTATATTTTTTTATTACCAAAGGGGAAAGGTGGGAGGAGGGATAAATTAACAGTTTCAGATTAACATATACACACTGCTATGTATAAAATATATCATCAACAGGGAACTACTGTATAGCACAGGGAACTATACTCAATATTTTGTAATAACCCCTAAGTGGAAATAATTTGAAAAACAATAGATATCTATATCAACATCATCTATCAACTACAGATAAAATGGAACCTAAAGGAGGCCGATGGTGAGCATTTCTGACCCTGAAGACTTCAATCATCTAAAGTTCGGACTCTGCCTATGGCGCAAGTCCCTTAATGAACATACATGTACCAGTAGCTTAAAAATTCCCCAGACTGGGCTTCGGAATGACACTGATTTGGAAAAATCCCTGGTGTTCTCCTTACATACATGAGACCTTTCATACAGCTAAAAAATGCCTGTGACACCCAGAAGATGGTGCACGGTTGGATCAGGAAGATTTTGGAAAAGGCACCTCATCTCCTAATCTCCTGGTTGTCGGGTTCACACCTCCAGCCCCTTTCCTAACACTCTCCACACTTGAGGATGTCAGCACCTTCAACATCCTGTTGCACAGAGTTTGGAATTTGTCCAGAGGATGAAGGTGTAGGAGGAGAAACAATGAGAGACAAGCCCTAAATTTTCGGAAAGGCACACTTTCCACTTTGGCCACTTCGGTACACCTTAAATATGCCAGGAAAGAGAAAAATGGATAAAGAAGTTGTGGTACTTATGTACAATGGAATATCACTCAGCCATGAAATCAATGTCACAAGGCTATTAGCAGCATGCTGAGTGGATTTACATACGATGTTTCTAAGTGAAATAAGTCACACAGAGAAAGACACTTATCATAAGATATCACTTATAGAGGGAATGTAAAAATCGCTACCCATGACCTGAATTACAAAACAGAAGAGAGTCACACATTTAGAAAACACACTATGACTGCTTAACGGGAAAGGTGAGGTGGGGCGAGGCATAAAACAAGGGTTTGAAATTAGCACAGATACCGTTCCATAAACCAAATATGTAACAGACAAGCCCTACTCCTTGCTCAGGGAACTGGACTCCACACTCCATATCCCACGCAAAAAAATATATCTGACTACTAAGAATATTAAAACCTATGTATTGCTATCTCTCTGTAAGTAAATCAACTGGGACTAAAACGGCATAAACACAGCAGTGAAAATGAGCTAAACCCCTTTATAAAAATAAATTTCAAAAATAAAACAACAAAGACATTGAAAGAGAGAGAAATCCTTACAGAGTACGTTCAGGGGCTTTGAAGCAACCTGGATTCACCATATCTAGACCCGCAGCTGGATGAGACATAAGGCTGGACACACTTGGGGCTGAGAGATTTGGTGAGGTTGGGTGAGCAAACGAAGACCCTTTAAAGTAATACTGCGTGATACCCATTCCATGTGTCCCAAATCTCCAGGTTCAAGGGCATCTTCCTACATCGAAAACATGCATGAGAAACCCAGAAGATGGTACACCGTGTGATCGGGAAAGGTTTCTAAAACGCACCTCATTTCTCATCTCCTTGTGCTCGGGTTCACCATTCTAGCCACTTTACTAGCAATCTCCCTCCTTGGAGAATCAGCACCTTTAACCTCCTGTCCCGTACAGGTTGCAAATTGTCCTGAGGATGAACGTGAAGAGGGGGAACCCATGAGAGACTAGCTCTAGGTGTTGGGACAGGCACAGGTCACTCTAATTTCCCATCAGGAAGAAGTATTAACCACAGGCTCAGCCTGCCCCACAGAACCAGAATAGGGCCTGAAGCAATCCTGCGGTTTTGGGCCTGCTCCAAAAAAAGCCAGTTGAAAAATGGAGCTCAGGGGCACTGCAATTCACAAACATGCAGAGGTATAAATTATAACTCTCGTCCAATAATATATTGAGGGAAGGCAACGAAGAGGATCTGAGAGTAAGGCAGAATTGCAGGAAACAGATTTCAGGAGGTAGATACAAATCACCTTTAAAGCACATGAAAAGCGGCAAAACGTCGACAATGATGCACTTGGCCAAAAAGGGCGTATGCGTTTTTTCCTGAATACATTCAGGGAAAAATACATACGCCCTTTTTGGCCAACCAAGCAAGCCGGAAAGGCCAATCAGCACTACAAAGAAGTCTCACTTCCCATCGGTCCAAAGGGCCATCCTAAAAAAGTGTAAAAACAAGAAGTGCAGGACAGGCCAGGGAGAAAAGGGAGCCTTGTTAGGCTGATGGGCGGGATGTAAACTGCCAACCTCCACTCGAGAGAACTGTATGGTGTTTCCCAGAACATCTAAAAAACACAGCTAGACAGGATTGGGCACTTTCACTCATGGGTGTATAAAACGGGAAATCTAAAAATCAACAAGACACGGGAACCCCAAACTTTAGGGCTGCTCTGTTTACAAGAAACTCCACTTCGGTACACCTTAAATATGCCAGGAAATAGAAAAATGGATAAAGAAGTTGTGGTACATATGTACAATAGAATATCACTCAGCCATGAAATCAATGTCATAAGGCTAGTAGCAGCATGCTTTATGGATGTATGTACCATGTTTCTAAGTGAAATAAGTCACAGAGAAAAAGACACTTATCATAAGATATCACTTGTAAAGAGAATGTAAAAATCGCTACCCATGACCTGAACTACAAAACAGAACAGAGTCACAGATTTAGAAAACACACTATGGCTGCTCAACGGGAAAGGTGAGGTGCGGCGAGGCATAAAACAAGGGTTTCAAATTAGCTCAGATACCATTCAATAACCAAATATGTAACAGACAAGCCTTACTCCTTGCTCAGTGAACTGGACTCCACACCCCCTATTCAACGCACAAAAATATATCTGACTAGTAAGAATCTTAAAACCTATGTATTGATATCTCTGTGTAAGTGAGTCAAGTGGGTGTAAAGCGGCATAAACACAGCAGTGAAAAGCAGCTAAACCCCATTATAAAAATCAATTAATTTTAAAAACCCATGAACCAAAGACAGTGAAAGAGAAAAAAATTCCTACAAAATTCGTTCAGGGGCTGTGGTGCAACCTGAATTGACCATATGTAGACACACAGCTGGATGAGACATAAGGGTGGACACTCTTGGGGCTGAGAGGTTTGGTGAGGTTGGGTGAGCAAACGCAGACCCTTTCAAGTAATACTGCGTGGTACCCATCCCATGGGTCCCAAATCTCCAGGTTCAAGGGCATCTTCCTACATCGAAAACATGCATGAGAAACCCATAAGATGGTACACCGTGTGACCCGGAAAGGTTTCTAAAACGCACCTCATTTCTCATCTCCTTGTGCTCGGGGTTGCCATTCCAGCCGCTTTACTAGCCATCTCCCTCCTTGGAGAATCAGCAGCACCTTTAACCTCCTGTTCCGTACAGCTTGCAATTTGTCCTGAGGATGAACAGAAGGAGGGGGAACCAATGAGAGACTAGCTCTAGGTGTTGGGACAGGCACAGGTCACTCTATTTCCCCATCAGAAGGAAGAATTAACCACAGGCTCAGCCTGCCACCCTCGGAACCAGAATAGGGCCTGAAGCAATCCTGCGCTTTTGCGGCCAGCTCCCAAAAAAGCGAGTGGAAAAACGGAGCTCAGGGGCACTGCAATTCACAAACCTGCAGAGTTATAAATGATAACTCTCATCCCCAAATATATTGAGGGAAGGCAACGAAGAGGATTTGAAAGCAAGGCAGAATTGCAGGAAACAGATTTCAGGAGGTACATTCGAATCGCCTTTAAAGCACATGAAAAGCGGCAAAACGTCGACAATGTTGCCCTTGGCCAAAAAGGGCGTATGCGTTTTTTCCTGAATATATTCAAAAAACGCATACGCCCTTTTTGGCCAACCAAGCAACCTGGAAAGGCAAATCAGCGCTACAAAGAAGTCTCGTTTCCCATCGGTCAAAAGGGCCATGCTGAAAAACGTGTCAAAACCAGAAATGCAGGACAGGCCATGGAAAAATGGGAGCCTTGCTACGCTGATGGGCGGGATGTAAATTGCCAACAGCCACTCTGGAGAAGTGTACGGTGTGTCCTGAAATATCTAAAAAACACAGCTTAGAGAGAATAGGGCACTTCCATTCATGGGCGTATAAATTGGGAAAACTAAAAAGCAGCAAGACAGAGGCACCCCGAAGATTAGGGTTGCTCTGTTGACAGCAACCTCCACTTTATTACACCTTAAATATCCCAGGAAAGGAAAAAATGGATAAAGAAGTTGTGGTCCGTATGTACAATGGAATATCACTCAGCCGTGAAATCAATGTTATAATGCTAGTAGCAGCATGATGAATGGATTTAGGTACGACGATTCTAAGTGAAATAAGTCACACAGAAAAACACACTTATCATAATCTAACACTTATAGAGGGAATGTTAAAATCCCTACACTTGAACTGAATTACAAAACAGAACAGAGTCACACATTTAGAAAACACACTATGGCTACTGAATGAGAAAGGTGATGTGGGGTGATGCATAAAACAAGGGTTTCAAATTAGCTCAGATACCGTTCCATAAACCCAATATGTAATAGACAAGACCTACTCCTTGCTCAGTGAACTGGATTCAACACCCCCTATTCACCGCACAAGAATATATCTGACTAGTAAGAATCTTAAAACCTATGTATTGATATCTCTCTGTAAGTGAGTCAAGTGCGTGTAAAGCGGCATAAACACAGCAGTGAAAAGCAGCTAAACCCCATTATAAAAATAAATTACTTTCAAAGACCCATGAAACAAAGACAGTGAAAGAGGAATTCTTACAAAATTCGTTCAGGGGCTGTGATGCAACCTGAATTGACCATATGTAGACACACAGCTGGATGAGACATAAGGGTGGACACTCTTGGGGCTGAGAGGTTTGGTGAGGTTGGGTGAGTAAACGCAGACCCTTTAAAGTAATACTGCGTGGTACACATCCCATGGGTCCCAAATCTCCAGGTTCAAGGGCATCTTCCTACATCGAAAACATGCATGAGAAACCCAGAAGTTGGTACACCGTGTGATCGGGAAAGGTTTCTAAAACGCACCTCATTTCTCATCTCCTTGTGCTCGGGGTCGCCATTCCAGCCGCTTTACTAGCCATCTCCCTCCTTGGAGAATCAGCAGCACCTTTAACCTCCTGTTCTGTACAGGTTGCAATTTGTCCTGAGGATGAACAGAAGGAGGGGGAACCAATGAGAGACTAGCTCTAGGTGTTGGGACAGGCACAGGTCACTCTATTTTCCCATCAGGAGGAAGAATTAACCACAGGCTCAGCCTGCCCCACCCCCCGGAACCAGAATAGGGCCAGAAGCAATCCTGCGCTTTTGCGGCCAGCTCCCAAAAAAGCGAGTGGAAAAACGGAGCTCAGGGGCACTGCAATTCACAAACCTGCAGAGTTATAAATGATAACTCTCATCCCCAAATATATTGAGGGAAGGCAACGAAGAGGATTTGAAAGCAAGGCAGAATTGCAGGAAACAGATTTCAGGAGGTACATTCGAATCGCCTTTAAAGCACATGAAAAGCGGCAAAACGTCGACAATGTTGCCCTTGGCCAAAAAGGGCGTATGCGTTTTTTCCTGAATATATTCAGGAAAAAACGCATACGCCCTTTTTGGCCAACCAAGCAACCTGGAAAGGCAAATCAGCGCTACAAAGAAGTCTCGTTTCCCATCGGTCAAAAGGGCCATGCTGAAAAACGTGTCAAAACCAGAAATGCAGGACAGGCCATGGAGAAATGGGAGCCTTGCTACGCTGATGGGCGGGATGTAAATTGCCAACAGCCACTCTGGAGAAGTGTACGGTGTGTCCTGAAATATCTAAAAAACACAGCTTAGAGAGAATAGGGCACTTCCATTCATGGGCGTATAAATTGGGAAAACTAAAAAGCAGCAAGACAGAGGCACCCCGAAGATTAGGGCTGCTCTGTTGACAACAACCTCCACTTTATTACACCTTAAATATCCCAGAAAAGAGAAAAATGGATAAAGAAGTTGTGGTCCTTATGTACAATGGAATATCACTCAGCCATGAAATCAATGTTATACTGCTAGTAGCAGCATGATGAATGGATTTAGGTACGACGATTCTAAGTGAAATAAGTCACACAGAAAAAGACACTTATCATAAGCTATCACTTATAGAGGGAATGTAAAAATCGCTACACTTGAACTGAATTACAAAACAGAACAGAGTCACACATTTAGAAATCACACTATGGCTGCTGGAAGGGAAAGGGGAGGTGGGGTGATGCATAAAACAAGGGTTTCAAATTAGCTCAGATACCGTTCCATAAACCCAATATGTAATAGACAAGGACTACTCCTTGCTCAGTGAACTGGACTCAACACCTCCTATTCACCGCACAAGAATATATCTGACTAGTAAGAATCTTAAAACCTATGTATTGATATCTCTCTGTAAGTGAGTCAAGTGGGTGTAAAGTGGCATAAACACAGCAGTGAAAAGAAGCTAAACCCCATTATAAAAATAAATTACTTCAAAAGACCCATGAAACAAAGACAGTGAAAGAGAAATTCTTACAAAATTCGTTCAGGGGCTGTGATGCAACCTGAATTGACCATATATAGACACACAGCTGGATGAGACATAAGGGTGGACACTCTTGGGGCTGAGAGGTTTGGTGAGGTTGGGTGAGCAAACGCAGACCCTTTCAAGTAATACTGCGTGGTACCCAGCCCATGGGTCCCAAATCTCCAGGTTCAAGGGCATCTTCCTACATCGAAAACATGCATGAGAAACCCATAAGATGGTACACCGTGTGACCCGGAAAGGTTTCTAAAACGCACCTCATTTCTCATCTCCTTGTGCTCGGGGTCGCCATTCCAGCCGCTTTACTAGCCATCTCCCTCCTTGGAGAATCAGCAGCACCTTTAACCTCCTGTTCCGTACAGCTTGCAATTTGTCCTGAGGATGAACAGAAGGAGGGGGAACCAATGAGAGACTAGCTCTAGGTGTTGGGACAGGCACAGGTCACTCTATTTCCCCATCAGAAGGAAGAATTAACCACAGGCTCAGCCTGCCACCCTCGGAACCAGAATAGGGCCTGAAGCAATCCTGCGCTTTTGCGGCCAGCTCCCAAAAAAGCGAGTGGAAAAACGGAGCTCAGGGGCACTGCAATTCACAAACCTGCAGAGTTATAAATGATAACTCTCATCCCCAAATATATTGAGGGAAGGCAACGAAGAGGATTTGAAAGCAAGGCAGAATTGCAGGAAACAGATTTCAGGAGGTACATTCGAATCGCCTTTAAAGCACATGAAAAGCGGCAAAACGTCGACAATGTTGCCCTTGGCCAAAAAGGGCGTATGCGTTTTTTCCTGAATATATTCAGGAAAAAACGCATACGCCCTTTTTGGCCAACCAAGCAACCTGGAAAGGCAAATCAGCGCTACAAAGAAGTCTCGTTTCCCATCGGTCAAAAGGGCCATGCTGAAAAACGTGTCAAAACCAGAAATGCAGGACAGGCCATGGAGAAATGGGAGCCTTGCTACGCTGATGGGCGGGATGTAAATTGCCAACAGCCACTCTGGAGAAGTGTACGGTGTGTCCTGAAATATCTAAAAAACACAGCTTAGAGAGAATAGGGCACTTCCATTCATGGGCGTATAAATTGGGAAAACTAAAAAGCAGCAAGACAGAGGCACCCCGAAGATTAGGGCTGCTCTGTTGACAACAACCTCCACTTTATTACACCTTAAATATCCCAGAAAAGAGAAAAATGGATAAAGAAGTTGTGGTCCTTATGTACAATGGAATATCACTCAGCCATGAAATCAATGTTATACTGCTAGTAGCAGCATGATGAATGGATTTAGGTACGACGATTCTAAGTGAAATAAGTCACACAGAAAAAGACACTTATCATAAGCTATCACTTATAGAGGGAATGTAAAAATCGCTACACTTGAACTGAATTACAAAACAGAACAGAGTCACACATTTAGAAATCACACTATGGCTGCTGGAAGGGAAAGGGGAGGTGGGGTGATGCATAAAACAAGGGTTTCAAATTAGCTCAGATACCGTTCCATAAACCCAATATGTAATAGACAAGGACTACTCCTTGCTCAGTGAACTGGACTCAACACCTCCTATTCACCGCACAAGAATATATCTGACTAGTAAGAATCTTAAAACCTATGTATTGATATCTCTCTGTAAGTGAGTCAAGTGGGTGTAAAGCGGCATAAACACAGCAGTGAAAAGCAGCTAAACCCCATTATAAAAATAAATTACTTCAAAAGACCCATGAAACAAAGACAGTGAAAGAGAAATTCTTACAAAATTCGTTCAGGGGCTGTGATGCAACCTGAATTGACCATATATAGACACACAGCTGGATGAGACATAAGGGTGGACACTCTTGGGGCTGAGAGGTTTGGTGAGGTTGGGTGAGCAAACGCAGACCCTTTCAAGTAATACTGCGTGGTACCCAGCCCATGGGTCCCAAATCTCCAGGTTCAAGGGCATCTTCCTACATCGAAAACATGCATGAGAAACCCATAAGATGGTACACCGTGTGACCCGGAAAGGTTTCTAAAACGCACCTCATTTCTCATCTCCTTGTGCTCGGGGTCGCCATTCCAGCCGCTTTACTAGCCATCTCCCTCCTTGGAGAATCAGCAGCACCTTTAACCTCCTGTTCCGTACAGCTTGCAATTTGTCCTGAGGATGAACAGAAGGAGGGGGAACCAATGAGAGACTAGCTCTAGGTGTTGGGACAGGCACAGGTCACTCTATTTCCCCATCAGAAGGAAGAATTAACCACAGGCTCAGCCTGCCACCCTCGGAACCAGAATAGGGCCTGAAGCAATCCTGCGCTTTTGCGGCCAGCTCCCAAAAAAGCGAGTGGAAAAACGGAGCTCAGGGGCACTGCAATTCACAAACCTGCAGAGTTATAAATGATAACTCTCATCCCCAAATATATTGAGGGAAGGCAACGAAGAGGATTTGAAAGCAAGGCAGAATTGCAGGAAACAGATTTCAGGAGGTACATTCGAATCGCCTTTAAAGCACATGAAAAGCGGCAAAACGTCGACAATGTTGCCCTTGGCCAAAAAGGGCGTATGCGTTTTTTCCTGAATATATTCAGGAAAAAACGCATACGCCCTTTTTGGCCAACCAAGCAACCTGGAAAGGCAAATCAGCGCTACAAAGAAGTCTCGTTTCCCATCGGTCAAAAGGGCCATGCTGAAAAACGTGTCAAAACCAGAAATGCAGGACAGGCCATGGAGAAATGGGAGCCTTGCTACGCTGATGGGCGGGATGTAAATTGCCAACAGCCACTCTGGAGAAGTGTACGGTGTGTCCTGAAATATCTAAAAAACACAGCTTAGAGAGAATAGGGCACTTCCATTCATGGGCGTATAAATTGGGAAAACTAAAAAGCAGCAAGACAGAGGCACCCCGAAGATTAGGGCTGCTCTGTTGACAACAACCTTCACTTTATTACACCTTAAATATCCCAGAAAAGAGAAAAATGGATAAAGAAGTTGTGGTCCTTATGTACAATGGAATATCACTCAGCCATGAAATCAATGTTATACTGCTAGTAGCAGCATGATGAATGGATTTAGGTACGACGATTCTAAGTGAAATAAGTCACACAGAAAAAGACACTTATCATAAGCTATCACTTATAGAGGGAATGTAAAAATCGCTACACTTGAACTGAATTACAAAACAGAACAGAGTCACACATTTAGAAATCACACTATGGCTGCTGGAAGGGAAAGGGGAGGTGGGGTGATGCATAAAACAAGGGTTTCAAATTAGCTCAGATACCGTTCCATAAACCCAACATGTAATAGACAAGACCTACTCCTTGCTCAGTGAACTGGACCCAACACCCCCTATTCACCTCACAAGAATATATCTAACTAGTAAGAATCTTAAAACCTATGTATTGATATCTCTCTGTAAGTGAGTCAAGTGGGTGTAAAGCGGCATAAACACAGCAGTGAAAAGCAGCTAAACCCCATTATAAAAATAAATTACTTCAAAAGACCCATGAAACAAAGACAGTGAAAGAGAAATTCTTACAAAATTCGTTCAGGGGCTGTGATGCAACCTGAATTGACCATATATAGACACACAGCTGGATGAGACATAAGGGTGGACACTCTTGAGGCTGAGAGGTTTGGTGAGGTTGGGTGAGCAAACGCAGACCCTTTCAAGTAATACTGCGTGGTACCCATCCCATGGGTCCCAAATCTCCAGGTTCAAGGGCATCTTCCTACATCGAAAACATGCATGAGAAACCCATAAGATGGTACACCGTGTGACCCGGAAAGGTTTCTAAAACGCACCTCATTTCTCATCTCCTTGTGCTCGGGGTCGCCATTCCAGCCGCTTTACTAGCCATCTCCCTCCTTGGAGAATCAGCAGCACCTTTAACCTCCTGTTCCGTACAGCTTGCAATTTGTCCTGAGGATGAACAGAAGGAGGGGGAACCAATGAGAGACTAGCTCTAGGTGTTGGGACAGGCACAGGTCACTCTATTTCCCCATCAGAAGGAAGAATTAACCACAGGCTCAGCCTGCCACCCTCGGAACCAGAATAGGACCTGAAGCAATCCTGCGCTTTTAGGGCCAGCTCCCAAAAAAGCGAGTGGAAAAACGGAGCTCAGGGGCACTGCAATTCACAAACCTGCAGAGTTATAAATGATAACTCTCATCCCCAAATATATTGAGGGAAGGCAACGAAGAGGATTTGAAAGCAAGGCAGAATTGCAGGAAACAGATTTCAGGAGGTACATTCGAATCGCCTTTAAAGCACATGAAAAGCGGCAAAACGTCGACAATGTTGCCCTTGGCCAAAAAGGGCGTATGCGTTTTTTCCTGAATATATTCAGGAAAAAACGCATACGCCCTTTTTGGCCAACCAAGCAACCTGGAAAGGCAAATCAGCGCTACAAAGAAGTCTCGTTTCCCATCGGTCAAAAGGGCCATGCTGAAAAACGTGTCAAAACCAGAAATGCAGGACAGGCCATGGAGAAATGGGAGCCTTGCTACGCTGATGGGCGGGATGTAAATTGCCAACAGCCACTCTGGAGAAGTGTACGGTGTGTCCTGAAATATCTAAAAAACACAGCTTAGAGAGAATAGGGCACTTCCATTCATGGGCGTATAAATTGGGAAAACTAAAAAGCAGCAAGACAGAGGCACCCCGAAGATTAGGGCTGCTCTGTTGACAACAACCTCCACTTTATTACACCTTAAATATCCCAGAAAAGAGAAAAATGGATAAAGAAGTTGTGGTCCTTATGTACAATGGAATATCACTCAGCCATGAAATCAATGTTATACTGCTAGTAGCAGCATGATGAATGGATTTAGGTACGACGATTCTAAGTGAAATAAGTCACACAGAAAAAGACACTTATCATAAGCTATCACTTATAGAGGGAATGTAAAAATCGCTACCCTTGAACTGAATTACAAAACAGAACAGAGTCACACATTTAGAAATCACACTATGGCTGCTGGAAGGGAAAGGGGAGGTGGGGTGATGCATAAAACAAGGGTTTCAAATTAGCTCAGATACCGTTCCATAAACCCAATATGTAATAGACAAGGACTACTCCTTGCTCAGTGAACTGGACTCAACACCTCCTATTCACCGCACAAGAATATATCTGACTAGTAAGAATCTTAAAACCTATGTATTGATATCTCTCTGTAAGTGAGTCAAGTGGGTGTAAAGTGGCATAAACACAGCAGTGAAAAGCAGCTAAACCCCATTATAAAAATAAATTACTTCAAAAGACCCATGAAACAAAGACAGTGAAAGAGAAATTCTTACAAAATTCGTTCAGGGGCTGTGATGCAACCTGAATTGACCATATATAGACACACAGCTGGATGAGACATAAGGGTGGACACTCTTGGGGCTGAGAGGTTTGGTAAGGTTGGGTGAGCAAACGCAGACCCTTTCAAGTAATACTGCGTGGTACCCAGCCCATGGGTCCCAAATCTCCAGGTTCAAGGGCATCTTCCTACATCGAAAACATGCATGAGAAACCCATAAGATGGTACACCGTGTGACCCGGAAAGGTTTCTAAAACGCACCTCATTTCTCATCTCCTTGTGCTCGGGGTCGCCATTCCAGCCGCTTTACTAGCCATCTCCCTCCTTGGAGAATCAGCAGCACCTTTAACCTCCTGTTCCGTACAGCTTGCAATTTGTCCTGAGGATGAACAGAAGGAGGGGGAACCAATGAGAGACTAGCTCTAGGTGTTGGGACAGGCACAGGTCACTCTATTTCCCCATCAGAAGGAAGAATTAACCACAGGCTCAGCCTGCCACCCTCGGAACCAGAATAGGGCCTGAAGCAATCCTGCGCTTTTGCGGCCAGCTCCCAAAAAAGCGAGTGGAAAAACGGAGCTCAGGGGCACTGCAATTCACAAACCTGCAGAGTTATAAATGATAACTCTCATCCCCAAATATATTGAGGGAAGGCAACGAAGAGGATTTGAAAGCAAGGCAGAATTGCAGGAAACAGATTTCAGGAGGTACATTCGAATCGCCTTTAAAGCACATGAAAAGCGGCAAAACGTCGACAATGTTGCCCTTGGCCAAAAAGGGCGTATGCGTTTTTTCCTGAATATATTCAGGAAAAAACGCATACGCCCTTTTTGGCCAACCAAGCAACCTGGAAAGGCAAATCAGCGCTACAAAGAAGTCTCGTTTCCCATCGGTCAAAAGGGCCATGCTGAAAAACGTGTCAAAACCAGAAATGCAGGACAGGCCATGGAGAAATGGGAGCCTTGCTACGCTGATGGGCGGGATGTAAATTGCCAACAGCCACTCTGGAGAAGTGTACGGTGTGTCCTGAAATATCTAAAAAACACAGCTTAGAGAGAATAGGGCACTTCCATTCATGGGCGTATAAATTGGGAAAACTAAAAAGCAGCAAGACAGAGGCACCCCGAAGATTAGGGCTGCTCTGTTGACAACAACCTCCACTTTATTACACCTTAAATATCCCAGAAAAGAGAAAAATGGATAAAGAAGTTGTGGTCCTTATGTACAATGGAATATCACTCAGCCATGAAATCAATGTTATACTGCTAGTAGCAGCATGATGAATGGATTTAGGTACGACGATTCTAAGTGAAATAAGTCACACAGAAAAAGACACTTATCATAAGCTATCACTTATAGAGGGAATGTAAAAATCGCTACACTTGAACTGAATTACAAAACAGAACAGAGTCACACATTTAGAAATCACACTATGGCTGCTGGAAGGGAAAGGGGAGGTGGGGTGATGCATAAAACAAGGGTTTCAAATTAGCTCAGATACCGTTCCATAAACCCAACATGTAATAGACAAGACCTACTCCTTGCTCAGTGAACTGGACCCAACACCCCCTATTCACCTCACAAGAATATATCTAACTAGTAAGAATCTTAAAACCTATGTATTGATATCTCTCTGTAAGTGAGTCAAGTGGGTGTAAAGCGGCATAAACACAGCAGTGAAAAGCAGCTAAACCCCATTATAAAAATAAATTACTTCAAAAGACCCATGAAACAAAGACAGTGAAAGAGAAATTCTTACAAAATTCGTTCAGGGGCTGTGATGCAACCTGAATTGACCATATATAGACACACAGCTGGATGAGACATAAGGGTGGACACTCTTGAGGCTGAGAGGTTTGGTGAGGTTGGGTGAGCAAACGCAGACCCTTTCAAGTAATACTGAGTGGTACCCAGCCCATGGGTCCCAAATCTCCAGGTTCAAGGGCATCTTCCTACATCGAAAACATGCATGAGAAACCCATAAGATGGTACACCGTGTGACCCGGAAAGGTTTCTAAAACGCACCTCATTTCTCATCTCCTTGTGCTCGGGGTCGCCATTCCAGCCGCTTTACTAGCCATCTCCCTCCTTGGAGAATCAGCAGCACCTTTAACCTCCTGTTCCGTACAGCTTGCAATTTGTCCTGAGGATGAACAGAAGGAGGGGGAACCAATGAGAGACTAGCTCTAGGTGTTGGGACAGGCACAGGTCACTCTATTTCCCCATCAGAAGGAAGAATTAACCACAGGCTCAGCCTGCCACCCTCGGAACCAGAATAGGACCTGAAGCAATCCTGCGCTTTTAGGGCCAGCTCCCAAAAAAGCGAGTGGAAAAACGGAGCTCAGGGGCACTGCAATTCACAAACCTGCAGAGTTATAAATGATAACTCTCATCCCCAAATATATTGAGGGAAGGCAACGAAGAGGATTTGAAAGCAAGGGAGAATTGCAGGAAACAGATTTCAGGAGGTACATTCGAATCGCCTTTAAAGCACATGAAAAGCGGCAAAACGTCGACAATGTTGCCCTTGGCCAAAAAGGGCGTATGCGTTTTTTCCTGAATATATTCAGGAAAAAACGCATACGCCCTTTTTGGCCAACCAAGCAACCTGGAAAGGCAAATCAGCGCTACAAAGAAGTCTCGTTTCCCATCGGTCAAAAGGGCCATGCTGAAAAACGTGTCAAAACCAGAAATGCAGGACAGGCCATGGAAAAATGGGAGCCTTGCTACGCTGATGGGCGGGATGTAAATTGCCAACAGCCACTCTGGAGAAGTGTACGGTGTGTCCTGAAATATCTAAAAAACACAGCTTAGAGAGAATAGGGCACTTCCATTCATGGGCGTATAAATTGGGAAAACTAAAAAGCAGCAAGACAGAGGCACCCCGAAGATTAGGGTTGCTCTGTTGACAGCAACCTCCACTTTATTACACCTTAAATATCCCAGGAAAGGAAAAAATGGATAAAGAAGTTGTGGTCCGTATGTACAATGGAATATCACTCAGCCGTGAAATCAATGTTATAATGCTAGTAGCAGCATGATGAATGGATTTAGGTACGACGATTCTAAGTGAAATAAGTCACACAGAAAAACACACTTATCATAATCTAACACTTATAGAGGGAATGTTAAAATCCCTACACTTGAACTGAATTACAAAACAGAACAGAGTCACACATTTAGAAAACACACTATGGCTACTGAATGAGAAAGGTGATGTGGGGTGATGCATAAAACAAGGGTTTCAAATTAGCTCAGATACCGTTCCATAAACCCAATATGTAATAGACAAGACCTACTCCTTGCTCAGTGAACTGGATTCAACACCCCCTATTCACCACACAGGAATATATCTAACTAGTAAGAATCTTAAAACCTATGTATTGATATCTCTCTGTAAGTGAGTCAAGTGGGTGTAAAGCGGCATAAACACAGCAGTGAAAAGCAGCTAAACCCCATTATAAAAATAAATTACTTCAAAAGACCCATGAAACAAAGACAGTGAAAGAGAAATTCTTACAAAATTCGTTCAGGGGCTGTGATGCAACCTGAATTGACCATATATAGACACACAGCTGGATGAGACATAAGGGTGGACACTCTTGAGGCTGAGAGGTTTGGTGAGGTTGGGTGAGCAAACGCAGACCCTTTCAAGTAATACTGCGTGGTACCCATCCCATGGGTCCCAAATCTCCAGGTTCAAGGGCATCTTCCTACATCGAAAACATGCATGAGAAACCCATAAGATGGTACACCGTGTGACCCGGAAAGGTTTCTAAAACGCACCTCATTTCTCATCTCCTTGTGCTCGGGGTCGCCATTCCAGCCGCTTTACTAGCCATCTCCCTCCTTGGAGAATCAGCAGCACCTTTAACCTCCTGTTCCGTACAGCTTGCAATTTGTCCTGAGGATGAACAGAAGGAGGGGGAACCAATGAGAGACTAGCTCTAGGTGTTGGGACAGGCACAGGTCACTCTATTTCCCCATCAGAAGGAAGAATTAACCACAGGCTCAGCCTGCCACCCTCGGAACCAGAATAGGACCTGAAGCAATCCTGCGCTTTTAGGGCCAGCTCCCAAAAAAGCGAGTGGAAAAACGGAGCTCAGGGGCACTGCAATTCACAAACCTGCAGAGTTATAAATGATAACTCTCATCCCCAAATATATTGAGGGAAGGCAACGAAGAGGATTTGAAAGCAAGGCAGAATTGCAGGAAACAGATTTCAGGAGGTACATTCGAATCGCCTTTAAAGCACATGAAAAGCGGCAAAACGTCGACAATGTTGCCCTTGGCCAAAAAGGGCGTATGCGTTTTTTCCTGAATATATTCAGGAAAAAACGCATACGCCCTTTTTGGCCAACCAAGCAACCTGGAAAGGCAAATCAGCGCTACAAAGAAGTCTCGTTTCCCATCGGTCAAAAGGGCCATGCTGAAAAACGTGTCAAAACCAGAAATGCAGGACAGGCCATGGAGAAATGGGAGCCTTGCTACGCTGATGGGCGGGATGTAAATTGCCAACAGCCACTCTGGAGAAGTGTACGGTGTGTCCTGAAATATCTAAAAAACACAGCTTAGAGAGAATAGGGCACTTCCATTCATGGGCGTATAAATTGGGAAAACTAAAAAGCAGCAAGACAGAGGCACCCCGAAGATTAGGGCTGCTCTGTTGACAACAACCTCCACTTTATTACACCTTAAATATCCCAGAAAAGAGAAAAATGGATAAAGAAGTTGTGGTCCTTATGTACAATGGAATATCACTCAGCCATGAAATCAATGTTATACTGCTAGTAGCAGCATGATGAATGGATTTAGGTACGACGATTCTAAGTGAAATAAGTCACACAGAAAAAGACACTTATCATAAGCTATCACTTATAGAGGGAATGTAAAAATCGCTACACTTGAACTGAATTACAAAACAGAACAGAGTCACACATTTAGAAATCACACTATGGCTGCTGGAAGGGAAAGGGGAGGTGGGGTGATGCATAAAACAAGGGTTTCAAATTAGCTCAGATACCGTTCCATAAACCCAATATGTAATAGACAAGGACTACTCCTTGCTCAGTGAACTGGACTCAACACCTCCTATTCACCGCACAAGAATATATCTGACTAGTAAGAATCTTAAAACCTATGTATTGATATCTCTCTGTAAGTGAGTCAAGTGGGTGTAAAGTGGCATAAACACAGCAGTGAAAAGCAGCTAAACCCCATTATAAAAATAAATTACTTCAAAAGACCCATGAAACAAAGACAGTGAAAGAGAAATTCTTACAAAATTCGTTCAGGGGCTGTGATGCAACCTGAATTGACCATATATAGACACACAGCTGGATGAGACATAAGGGTGGACACTCTTGGGGCTGAGAGGTTTGGTAAGGTTGGGTGAGCAAACGCAGACCCTTTCAAGTAATACTGCGTGGTACCCAGCCCATGGGTCCCAAATCTCCAGGTTCAAGGGCATCTTCCTACATCGAAAACATGCATGAGAAACCCATAAGATGGTACACCGTGTGACCCGGAAAGGTTTCTAAAACGCACCTCATTTCTCATCTCCTTGTGCTCGGGGTCGCCATTCCAGCCGCTTTACTAGCCATCTCCCTCCTTGGAGAATCAGCAGCACCTTTAACCTCCTGTTCCGTACAGCTTGCAATTTGTCCTGAGGATGAACAGAAGGAGGGGGAACCAATGAGAGACTAGCTCTAGGTGTTGGGACAGGCACAGGTCACTCTATTTCCCCATCAGAAGGAAGAATTAACCACAGGCTCAGCCTGCCACCCTCGGAACCAGAATAGGGCCTGAAGCAATCCTGCGCTTTTGCGGCCAGCTCCCAAAAAAGCGAGTGGAAAAACGGAGCTCAGGGGCACTGCAATTCACAAACCTGCAGAGTTATAAATGATAACTCTCATCCCCAAATATATTGAGGGAAGGCAACGAAGAGGATTTGAAAGCAAGGCAGAATTGCAGGAAACAGATTTCAGGAGGTACATTCGAATCGCCTTTAAAGCACATGAAAAGCGGCAAAACGTCGACAATGTTGCCCTTGGCCAAAAAGGGCGTATGCGTTTTTTCCTGAATATATTCAGGAAAAAACGCATACGCCCTTTTTGGCCAACCAAGCAACCTGGAAAGGCAAATCAGCGCTACAAAGAAGTCTCGTTTCCCATCGGTCAAAAGGGCCATGCTGAAAAACGTGTCAAAACCAGAAATGCAGGACAGGCCATGGAGAAATGGGAGCCTTGCTACGCTGATGGGCGGGATGTAAATTGCCAACAGCCACTCTGGAGAAGTGTACGGTGTGTCCTGAAATATCTAAAAAACACAGCTTAGAGAGAATAGGGCACTTCCATTCATGGGCGTATAAATTGGGAAAACTAAAAAGCAGCAAGACAGAGGCACCCCGAAGATTAGGGCTGCTCTGTTGACAACAACCTCCACTTTATTACACCTTAAATATCCCAGAAAAGAGAAAAATGGATAAAGAAGTTGTGGTCCTTATGTACAATGGAATATCACTCAGCCATGAAATCAATGTTATACTGCTAGTAGCAGCATGATGAATGGATTTAGGTACGACGATTCTAAGTGAAATAAGTCACACAGAAAAAGACACTTATCATAAGCTATCACTTATAGAGGGAATGTAAAAATCGCTACACTTGAACTGAATTACAAAACAGAACAGAGTCACACATTTAGAAATCACACTATGGCTGCTGGAAGGGAAAGGGGAGGTGGGGTGATGCATAAAACAAGGGTTTCAAATTAGCTCAGATACCGTTCCATAAACCCAACATGTAATAGACAAGACCTACTCCTTGCTCAGTGAACTGGACCCAACACCCCCTATTCACCTCACAAGAATATATCTAACTAGTAAGAATCTTAAAACCTATGTATTGATATCTCTCTGTAAGTGAGTCAAGTGGGTGTAAAGCGGCATAAACACAGCAGTGAAAAGCAGCTAAACCCCATTATAAAAATAAATTACTTCAAAAGACCCATGAAACAAAGACAGTGAAAGAGAAATTCTTACAAAATTCGTTCAGGGGCTGTGATGCAACCTGAATTGACCATATATAGACACACAGCTGGATGAGACATAAGGGTGGACACTCTTGAGGCTGAGAGGTTTGGTGAGGTTGGGTGAGCAAACGCAGACCCTTTCAAGTAATACTGCGTGGTACCCATCCCATGGGTCCCAAATCTCCAGGTTCAAGGGCATCTTCCTACATCGAAAACATGCATGAGAAACCCATAAGATGGTACACCGTGTGACCCGGAAAGGTTTCTAAAACGCACCTCATTTCTCATCTCCTTGTGCTCGGGGTCGCCATTCCAGCCGCTTTACTAGCCATCTCCCTCCTTGGAGAATCAGCAGCACCTTTAACCTCCTGTTCCGTACAGCTTGCAATTTGTCCTGAGGATGAACAGAAGGAGGGGGAACCAATGAGAGACTAGCTCTAGGTGTTGGGACAGGCACAGGTCACTCTATTTCCCCATCAGAAGGAAGAATTAACCACAGGCTCAGCCTGCCACCCTCGGAACCAGAATAGGACCTGAAGCAATCCTGCGCTTTTAGGGCCAGCTCCCAAAAAAGCGAGTGGAAAAACGGAGCTCAGGGGCACTGCAATTCACAAACCTGCAGAGTTATAAATGATAACTCTCATCCCCAAATATATTGAGGGAAGGCAACGAAGAGGATTTGAAAGCAAGGCAGAATTGCAGGAAACAGATTTCAGGAGGTACATTCGAATCGCCTTTAAAGCACATGAAAAGCGGCAAAACGTCGACAATGTTGCCCTTGGCCAAAAAGGGCGTATGCGTTTTTTCCTGAATATATTCAGGAAAAAACGCATACGCCCTTTTTGGCCAACCAAGCAACCTGGAAAGGCAAATCAGCGCTACAAAGAAGTCTCGTTTCCCATCGGTCAAAAGGGCCATGCTGAAAAACGTGTCAAAACCAGAAATGCAGGACAGGCCATGGAGAAATGGGAGCCTTGCTACGCTGATGGGCGGGATGTAAATTGCCAACAGCCACTCTGGAGAAGTGTACGGTGTGTCCTGAAATATCTAAAAAACACAGCTTAGAGAGAATAGGGCACTTCCATTCATGGGCGTATAAATTGGGAAAACTAAAAAGCAGCAAGACAGAGGCACCCCGAAGATTAGGGCTGCTCTGTTGACAACAACCTCCACTTTATTACACCTTAAATATCCCAGAAAAGAGAAAAATGGATAAAGAAGTTGTGGTCCTTATGTACAATGGAATATCACTCAGCCATGAAATCAATGTTATACTGCTAGTAGCAGCATGATGAATGGATTTAGGTACGACGATTCTAAGTGAAATAAGTCACACAGAAAAAGACACTTATCATAAGCTATCACTTATAGAGGGAATGTAAAAATCGCTACACTTGAACTGAATTACAAAACAGAACAGAGTCACACATTTAGAAATCACACTATGGCTGCTGGAAGGGAAAGGGGAGGTGGGGTGATGCATAAAACAAGGGTTTCAAATTAGCTCAGATACCGTTCCATAAACCCAATATGTAATAGACAAGGACTACTCCTTGCTCAGTGAACTGGACTCAACACCTCCTATTCACCGCACAAGAATATATCTGACTAGTAAGAATCTTAAAACCTATGTATTGATATCTCTCTGTAAGTGAGTCAAGTGGGTGTAAAGTGGCATAAACACAGCAGTGAAAAGCAGCTAAACCCCATTATAAAAATAAATTACTTCAAAAGACCCATGAAACAAAGACAGTGAAAGAGAAATTCTTACAAAATTCGTTCAGGGGCTGTGATGCAACCTGAATTGACCATATATAGACACACAGCTGGATGAGACATAAGGGTGGACACTCTTGGGGCTGAGAGGTTTGGTAAGGTTGGGTGAGCAAACGCAGACCCTTTCAAGTAATACTGCGTGGTACCCAGCCCATGGGTCCCAAATCTCCAGGTTCAAGGGCATCTTCCTACATCGAAAACATGCATGAGAAACCCATAAGATGGTACACCGTGTGACCCGGAAAGGTTTCTAAAACGCACCTCATTTCTCATCTCCTTGTGCTCGGGGTCGCCATTCCAGCCGCTTTACTAGCCATCTCCCTCCTTGGAGAATCAGCAGCACCTTTAACCTCCTGTTCCGTACAGCTTGCAATTTGTCCTGAGGATGAACAGAAGGAGGGGGAACCAATGAGAGACTAGCTCTAGGTGTTGGGACAGGCACAGGTCACTCTATTTCCCCATCAGAAGGAAGAATTAACCACAGGCTCAGCCTGCCACCCTCGGAACCAGAATAGGGCCTGAAGCAATCCTGCGCTTTTGCGGCCAGCTCCCAAAAAAGCGAGTGGAAAAACGGAGCTCAGGGGCACTGCAATTCACAAACCTGCAGAGTTATAAATGATAACTCTCATCCCCAAATATATTGAGGGAAGGCAACGAAGAGGATTTGAAAGCAAGGCAGAATTGCAGGAAACAGATTTCAGGAGGTACATTCGAATCGCCTTTAAAGCACATGAAAAGCGGCAAAACGTCGACAATGTTGCCCTTGGCCAAAAAGGGCGTATGCGTTTTTTCCTGAATATATTCAGGAAAAAACGCATACGCCCTTTTTGGCCAACCAAGCAACCTGGAAAGGCAAATCAGCGCTACAAAGAAGTCTCGTTTCCCATCGGTCAAAAGGGCCATGCTGAAAAACGTGTCAAAACCAGAAATGCAGGACAGGCCATGGAGAAATGGGAGCCTTGCTACGCTGATGGGCGGGATGTAAATTGCCAACAGCCACTCTGGAGAAGTGTACGGTGTGTCCTGAAATATCTAAAAAACACAGCTTAGAGAGAATAGGGCACTTCCATTCATGGGCGTATAAATTGGGAAAACTAAAAAGCAGCAAGACAGAGGCACCCCGAAGATTAGGGCTGCTCTGTTGACAACAACCTCCACTTTATTACACCTTAAATATCCCAGAAAAGAGAAAAATGGATAAAGAAGTTGTGGTCCTTATGTACAATGGAATATCACTCAGCCATGAAATCAATGTTATACTGCTAGTAGCAGCATGATGAATGGATTTAGGTACGACGATTCTAAGTGAAATAAGTCACACAGAAAAAGACACTTATCATAAGCTATCACTTATAGAGGGAATGTAAAAATCGCTACACTTGAACTGAATTACAAAACAGAACAGAGTCACACATTTAGAAATCACACTATGGCTGCTGGAAGGGAAAGGGGAGGTGGGGTGATGCATAAAACAAGGGTTTCAAATTAGCTCAGATACCGTTCCATAAACCCAACATGTAATAGACAAGACCTACTCCTTGCTCAGTGAACTGGACCCAACACCCCCTATTCACCTCACAAGAATATATCTAACTAGTAAGAATCTTAAAACCTATGTATTGATATCTCTCTGTAAGTGAGTCAAGTGGGTGTAAAGCGGCATAAACACAGCAGTGAAAAGCAGCTAAACCCCATTATAAAAATAAATTACTTCAAAAGACCCATGAAACAAAGACAGTGAAAGAGAAATTCTTACAAAATTCGTTCAGGGGCTGTGATGCAACCTGAATTGACCATATATAGACACACAGCTGGATGAGACATAAGGGTGGACACTCTTGAGGCTGAGAGGTTTGGTGAGGTTGGGTGAGCAAACGCAGACCCTTTCAAGTAATACTGCGTGGTACCCAGCCCATGGGTCCCAAATCTCCAGGTTCAAGGGCATCTTCCTACATCGAAAACATGCATGAGAAACCCATAAGATGGTACACCGTGTGACCCGGAAAGGTTTCTAAAACGCACCTCATTTCTCATCTCCTTGTGCTCGGGGTCGCCATTCCAGCCGCTTTACTAGCCATCTCCCTCCTTGGAGAATCAGCAGCACCTTTAACCTCCTGTTCCGTACAGCTTGCAATTTGTCCTGAGGATGAACAGAAGGAGGGGGAACCAATGAGAGACTAGCTCTAGGTGTTGGGACAGGCACAGGTCACTCTATTTCCCCATCAGAAGGAAGAATTAACCACAGGCTCAGCCTGCCACCCTCGGAACCAGAATAGGACCTGAAGCAATCCTGCGCTTTTAGGGCCAGCTCCCAAAAAAGCGAGTGGAAAAACGGAGCTCAGGGGCACTGCAATTCACAAACCTGCAGAGTTATAAATGATAACTCTCATCCCCAAATATATTGAGGGAAGGCAACGAAGAGGATTTGAAAGCAAGGGAGAATTGCAGGAAACAGATTTCAGGAGGTACATTCGAATCGCCTTTAAAGCACATGAAAAGCGGCAAAACGTCGACAATGTTGCCCTTGGCCAAAAAGGGCGTATGCGTTTTTTCCTGAATATATTCAGGAAAAAACGCATACGCCCTTTTTGGCCAACCAAGCAACCTGGAAAGGCAAATCAGCGCTACAAAGAAGTCTCGTTTCCCATCGGTCAAAAGGGCCATGCTGAAAAACGTGTCAAAACCAGAAATGCAGGACAGGCCATGGAAAAATGGGAGCCTTGCTACGCTGATGGGCGGGATGTAAATTGCCAACAGCCACTCTGGAGAAGTGTACGGTGTGTCCTGAAATATCTAAAAAACACAGCTTAGAGAGAATAGGGCACTTCCATTCATGGGCGTATAAATTGGGAAAACTAAAAAGCAGCAAGACAGAGGCACCCCGAAGATTAGGGTTGCTCTGTTGACAGCAACCTCCACTTTATTACACCTTAAATATCCCAGGAAAGGAAAAAATGGATAAAGAAGTTGTGGTCCGTATGTACAATGGAATATCACTCAGCCGTGAAATCAATGTTATAATGCTAGTAGCAGCATGATGAATGGATTTAGGTACGACGATTCTAAGTGAAATAAGTCACACAGAAAAACACACTTATCATAATCTAACACTTATAGAGGGAATGTTAAAATCCCTACACTTGAACTGAATTACAAAACAGAACAGAGTCACACATTTAGAAAACACACTATGGCTACTGAATGAGAAAGGTGATGTGGGGTGATGCATAAAACAAGGGTTTCAAATTAGCTCAGATACCGTTCCATAAACCCAATATGTAATAGACAAGACCTACTCCTTGCTCAGTGAACTGGATTCAACACCCCCTATTCACCACACAGGAATATATCTAACTAGTAAGAATCTTAAAACCTATGTATTGATATCTCTCTGTAAGTGAGTCAAGTGGGTGTAAAGCGGCATAAACACAGCAGTGAAAAGCAGCTAAACCCCATTATAAAAATAAATTACTTCAAAAGACCCATGAAACAAAGACAGTGAAAGAGAAATTCTTACAAAATTCGTTCAGGGGCTGTGATGCAACCTGAATTGACCATATATAGACACACAGCTGGATGAGACATAAGGGTGGACACTCTTGAGGCTGAGAGGTTTGGTGAGGTTGGGTGAGCAAACGCAGACCCTTTCAAGTAATACTGCGTGGTACCCATCCCATGGGTCCCAAATCTCCAGGTTCAAGGGCATCTTCCTACATCGAAAACATGCATGAGAAACCCATAAGATGGTACACCGTGTGACCCGGAAAGGTTTCTAAAACGCACCTCATTTCTCATCTCCTTGTGCTCGGGGTCGCCATTCCAGCCGCTTTACTAGCCATCTCCCTCCTTGGAGAATCAGCAGCACCTTTAACCTCCTGTTCCGTACAGCTTGCAATTTGTCCTGAGGATGAACAGAAGGAGGGGGAACCAATGAGAGACTAGCTCTAGGTGTTGGGACAGGCACAGGTCACTCTATTTCCCCATCAGAAGGAAGAATTAACCACAGGCTCAGCCTGCCACCCTCGGAACCAGAATAGGACCTGAAGCAATCCTGCGCTTTTAGGGCCAGCTCCCAAAAAAGCGAGTGGAAAAACGGAGCTCAGGGGCACTGCAATTCACAAACCTGCAGAGTTATAAATGATAACTCTCATCCCCAAATATATTGAGGGAAGGCAACGAAGAGGATTTGAAAGCAAGGCAGAATTGCAGGAAACAGATTTCAGGAGGTACATTCGAATCGCCTTTAAAGCACATGAAAAGCGGCAAAACGTCGACAATGTTGCCCTTGGCCAAAAAGGGCGTATGCGTTTTTTCCTGAATATATTCAGGAAAAAACGCATACGCCCTTTTTGGCCAACCAAGCAACCTGGAAAGGCAAATCAGCGCTACAAAGAAGTCTCGTTTCCCATCGGTCAAAAGGGCCATGCTGAAAAACGTGTCAAAACCAGAAATGCAGGACAGGCCATGGAGAAATGGGAGCCTTGCTACGCTGATGGGCGGGATGTAAATTGCCAACAGCCACTCTGGAGAAGTGTACGGTGTGTCCTGAAATATCTAAAAAACACAGCTTAGAGAGAATAGGGCACTTCCATTCATGGGCGTATAAATTGGGAAAACTAAAAAGCAGCAAGACAGAGGCACCCCGAAGATTAGGGCTGCTCTGTTGACAACAACCTCCACTTTATTACACCTTAAATATCCCAGAAAAGAGAAAAATGGATAAAGAAGTTGTGGTCCTTATGTACAATGGAATATCACTCAGCCATGAAATCAATGTTATACTGCTAGTAGCAGCATGATGAATGGATTTAGGTACGACGATTCTAAGTGAAATAAGTCACACAGAAAAAGACACTTATCATAAGCTATCACTTATAGAGGGAATGTAAAAATCGCTACACTTGAACTGAATTACAAAACAGAACAGAGTCACACATTTAGAAATCACACTATGGCTGCTGGAAGGGAAAGGGGAGGTGGGGTGATGCATAAAACAAGGGTTTCAAATTAGCTCAGATACCGTTCCATAAACCCAATATGTAATAGACAAGGACTACTCCTTGCTCAGTGAACTGGACTCAACACCTCCTATTCACCGCACAAGAATATATCTGACTAGTAAGAATCTTAAAACCTATGTATTGATATCTCTCTGTAAGTGAGTCAAGTGGGTGTAAAGTGGCATAAACACAGCAGTGAAAAGCAGCTAAACCCCATTATAAAAATAAATTACTTCAAAAGACCCATGAAACAAAGACAGTGAAAGAGAAATTCTTACAAAATTCGTTCAGGGGCTGTGATGCAACCTGAATTGACCATATATAGACACACAGCTGGATGAGACATAAGGGTGGACACTCTTGGGGCTGAGAGGTTTGGTAAGGTTGGGTGAGCAAACGCAGACCCTTTCAAGTAATACTGCGTGGTACCCAGCCCATGGGTCCCAAATCTCCAGGTTCAAGGGCATCTTCCTACATCGAAAACATGCATGAGAAACCCATAAGATGGTACACCGTGTGACCCGGAAAGGTTTCTAAAACGCACCTCATTTCTCATCTCCTTGTGCTCGGGGTCGCCATTCCAGCCGCTTTACTAGCCATCTCCCTCCTTGGAGAATCAGCAGCACCTTTAACCTCCTGTTCCGTACAGCTTGCAATTTGTCCTGAGGATGAACAGAAGGAGGGGGAACCAATGAGAGACTAGCTCTAGGTGTTGGGACAGGCACAGGTCACTCTATTTCCCCATCAGAAGGAAGAATTAACCACAGGCTCAGCCTGCCACCCTCGGAACCAGAATAGGGCCTGAAGCAATCCTGCGCTTTTGCGGCCAGCTCCCAAAAAAGCGAGTGGAAAAACGGAGCTCAGGGGCACTGCAATTCACAAACCTGCAGAGTTATAAATGATAACTCTCATCCCCAAATATATTGAGGGAAGGCAACGAAGAGGATTTGAAAGCAAGGCAGAATTGCAGGAAACAGATTTCAGGAGGTACATTCGAATCGCCTTTAAAGCACATGAAAAGCGGCAAAACGTCGACAATGTTGCCCTTGGCCAAAAAGGGCGTATGCGTTTTTTCCTGAATATATTCAGGAAAAAACGCATACGCCCTTTTTGGCCAACCAAGCAACCTGGAAAGGCAAATCAGCGCTACAAAGAAGTCTCGTTTCCCATCGGTCAAAAGGGCCATGCTGAAAAACGTGTCAAAACCAGAAATGCAGGACAGGCCATGGAGAAATGGGAGCCTTGCTACGCTGATGGGCGGGATGTAAATTGCCAACAGCCACTCTGGAGAAGTGTACGGTGTGTCCTGAAATATCTAAAAAACACAGCTTAGAGAGAATAGGGCACTTCCATTCATGGGCGTATAAATTGGGAAAACTAAAAAGCAGCAAGACAGAGGCACCCCGAAGATTAGGGCTGCTCTGTTGACAACAACCTCCACTTTATTACACCTTAAATATCCCAGAAAAGAGAAAAATGGATAAAGAAGTTGTGGTCCTTATGTACAATGGAATATCACTCAGCCATGAAATCAATGTTATACTGCTAGTAGCAGCATGATGAATGGATTTAGGTACGACGATTCTAAGTGAAATAAGTCACACAGAAAAAGACACTTATCATAAGCTATCACTTATAGAGGGAATGTAAAAATCGCTACACTTGAACTGAATTACAAAACAGAACAGAGTCACACATTTAGAAATCACACTATGGCTGCTGGAAGGGAAAGGGGAGGTGGGGTGATGCATAAAACAAGGGTTTCAAATTAGCTCAGATACCGTTCCATAAACCCAACATGTAATAGACAAGACCTACTCCTTGCTCAGTGAACTGGACCCAACACCCCCTATTCACCTCACAAGAATATATCTAACTAGTAAGAATCTTAAAACCTATGTATTGATATCTCTCTGTAAGTGAGTCAAGTGGGTGTAAAGCGGCATAAACACAGCAGTGAAAAGCAGCTAAACCCCATTATAAAAATAAATTACTTCAAAAGACCCATGAAACAAAGACAGTGAAAGAGAAATTCTTACAAAATTCGTTCAGGGGCTGTGATGCAACCTGAATTGACCATATATAGACACACAGCTGGATGAGACATAAGGGTGGACACTCTTGAGGCTGAGAGGTTTGGTGAGGTTGGGTGAGCAAACGCAGACCCTTTCAAGTAATACTGCGTGGTACCCAGCCCATGGGTCCCAAATCTCCAGGTTCAAGGGCATCTTCCTACATCGAAAACATGCATGAGAAACCCATAAGATGGTACACCGTGTGACCCGGAAAGGTTTCTAAAACGCACCTCATTTCTCATCTCCTTGTGCTCGGGGTCGCCATTCCAGCCGCTTTACTAGCCATCTCCCTCCTTGGAGAATCAGCAGCACCTTTAACCTCCTGTTCCGTACAGCTTGCAATTTGTCCTGAGGATGAACAGAAGGAGGGGGAACCAATGAGAGACTAGCTCTAGGTGTTGGGACAGGCACAGGTCACTCTATTTCCCCATCAGAAGGAAGAATTAACCACAGGCTCAGCCTGCCACCCTCGGAACCAGAATAGGACCTGAAGCAATCCTGCGCTTTTAGGGCCAGCTCCCAAAAAAGCGAGTGGAAAAACGGAGCTCAGGGGCACTGCAATTCACAAACCTGCAGAGTTATAAATGATAACTCTCATCCCCAAATATATTGAGGGAAGGCAACGAAGAGGATTTGAAAGCAAGGGAGAATTGCAGGAAACAGATTTCAGGAGGTACATTCGAATCGCCTTTAAAGCACATGAAAAGCGGCAAAACGTCGACAATGTTGCCCTTGGCCAAAAAGGGCGTATGCGTTTTTTCCTGAATATATTCAGGAAAAAACGCATACGCCCTTTTTGGCCAACCAAGCAACCTGGAAAGGCAAATCAGCGCTACAAAGAAGTCTCGTTTCCCATCGGTCAAAAGGGCCATGCTGAAAAACGTGTCAAAACCAGAAATGCAGGACAGGCCATGGAAAAATGGGAGCCTTGCTACGCTGATGGGCGGGATGTAAATTGCCAACAGCCACTCTGGAGAAGTGTACGGTGTGTCCTGAAATATCTAAAAAACACAGCTTAGAGAGAATAGGGCACTTCCATTCATGGGCGTATAAATTGGGAAAACTAAAAAGCAGCAAGACAGAGGCACCCCGAAGATTAGGGGTGCTCTGTTGACAGCAACCTCCACTTTATTACACCTTAAATATCCCAGGAAAGGAAAAAATGGATAAAGAAGTTGTGGTCCGTATGTACAATGGAATATCACTCAGCCGTGAAATCAATGTTATAATGCTAGTAGCAGCATGATGAATGGATTTAGGTACGACGATTCTAAGTGAAATAAGTCACACAGAAAAACACACTTATCATAATCTAACACTTATAGAGGGAATGTTAAAATCCCTACACTTGAACTGAATTACAAAACAGAACAGAGTCACACATTTAGAAAACACACTATGGCTACTGAATGAGAAAGGTGATGTGGGGTGATGCATAAAACAAGGGTTTCAAATTAGCTCAGATACCGTTCCATAAACCCAATATGTAATAGACAAGACCTACTCCTTGCTCAGTGAACTGGATTCAACACCCCCTATTCACCACACAAGAATATATCTAACTAGTAAGAATCTTAAAACCTATGTATTGATATCTCTCTGTAAGTGAGTCAAGTGGGTGTAAAGCGGCATAAACACAGCAGTGAAAAGCAGCTAAACCCCATTATAAAAATAAATTACTTCAAAAGACCCATGAAACAAAGACAGTGAAAGAGAAATTCTTACAAAATTCGTTCAGGGGCTGTGATGCAACCTGAATTGACCATATATAGACACACAGCTGGATGAGACATAAGGGTGGACACTCTTGAGGCTGAGAGGTTTGGTGAGGTTGGGTGAGCAAACGCAGACCCTTTCAAGTAATACTGCGTGGTACCCAGCCCATGGGTCCCAAATCTCCAGGTTCAAGGGCATCTTCCTACATCGAAAACATGCATGAGAAACCCATAAGATGGTACACCGTGTGACCCGGAAAGGTTTCTAAAACGCACCTCATTTCTCATCTCCTTGTGCTCGGGGTCGCCATTCCAGCCGCTTTACTAGCCATCTCCCTCCTTGGAGAATCAGCAGCACCTTTAACCTCCTGTTCCGTACAGCATGCAATTTGTCCTGAGGATGAACAGAAGAGGGGGAACCAATGAGAGACTAGCTCTAGGTGTTGGGACAGGCACAGGTCACTCTATTTCCCCATCAGAAGGAAGAATTAACCACAGGCTCAGCCTGCCACCCTCGGAACCAGAATAGGACCTGAAGCAATCCTGCGCTTTTAGGGCCAGCTCCCAAAAAAGCGAGTGGAAAAACGGAGCTCAGGGGCACTGCAATTCACAAACCTGCAGAGTTATAAATGATAACTCTCATCCCCAAATATATTGAGGGAAGGCAACGAAGAGGATTTGAAAGCAAGGCAGAATTGCAGGAAACAGATTTCAGGAGGTACATTCGAATCGCCTTTAAAGCACATGAAAAGCGGCAAAACGTCGACAATGTTGCCCTTGGCCAAAAAGGGCGTATGCGTTTTTTCCTGAATATATTCAGGAAAAAACGCATACGCCCTTTTTGGCCAACCAAGCAACCTGGAAAGGCAAATCAGCGCTACAAAGAAGTCTCGTTTCCCATCGGTCAAAAGGGCCATGCTGAAAAACGTGTCAAAACCAGAAATGCAGGACAGGCCATGGAGAAATGGGAGCCTTGCTACGCTGATGGGCGGGATGTAAATTGCCAACAGCCACTCTGGAGAAGTGTACGGTGTGTCCTGAAATATCTAAAAAACACAGCTTAGAGAGAATAGGGCACTTCCATTCATGGGCGTATAAATTGGGAAAACTAAAAAGCAGCAAGACAGAGGCACCCCGAAGATTAGGGTTGCTCTGTTGACAGCAACCTCCACTTTATTACACCTTAAATATCCCAGGAAAGGAAAAAATGGATAAAGAAGTTGTGGTCCGTATGTACAATGGAATATCACTCAGCCGTGAAATCAATGTTATAATGCTAGTAGCAGCATGATGAATGGATTTAGGTACGACGATTCTAAGTGAAATAAGTCACACAGAAAAACACACTTATCATAATCTAACACTTATAGAGGGAATGTTAAAATCCCTACACTTGAACTGAATTACAAAACAGAACAGAGTCACACATTTAGAAAACACACTATGGCTACTGAATGAGAAAGGTGATGTGGGGTGATGCATAAAACAAGGGTTTCAAATTAGCTCAGATACCGTTCCATAAACCCAATATGTAATAGACAAGACCTACTCCTTGCTCAGTGAACTGGATTCAACACCCCCTATTCACCGCACAAGAATATATCTGACTAGTAAGAATCTTAAAACCTATGTATTGATATCTCTCTGTAAGTGAGTCAAGTGCGTGTAAAGCGGCATAAACACAGCAGTGAAAAGCAGCTAAACCCCATTATAAAAATAAATTACTTTTAAAGACCCATGAAACAAAGACAGTGAAAGAGGAATTCTTACAAAATTCGTTCAGGGGCTGTGATGCAACCTGAATTGACCATATGTAGACACACAGCTGGATGAGACATAAGGGTGGACACTCTTGGGGCTGAGAGGTTTGGTGAGGTTGGGTGAGTAAACGCAGACCCTTTAAAGTAATACTGCGTGGTACACATCCCATGGGTCCCAAATCTCCAGGTTCAAGGGCATCTTCCTACATCGAAAACATGCATGAGAAACCCAGAAGTTGGTACACCGTGTGATCGGGAAAGGTTTCTAAAACGCACCTCATTTCTCATCTCCTTGTGCTCGGGGTCGCCATTCCAGCCGCTTTACTAGCCATCTCCCTCCTTGGAGAATCAGCAGCACCTTTAACCTCCTGTTCTGTACAGGTTGCAATTTGTCCTGAGGATGAACAGAAGGAGGGGGAACCAATGAGAGACTAGCTCTAGGTGTTGGGACAGGCACAGGTCACTCTATTTTCCCATCAGGAGGAAGAATTAACCACAGGCTCAGCCTGCCCCACCCCCCGGAACCAGAATAGGGCCAGAAGCAATCCTGCGCTTTTGCGGCCAGCTCCCAAAAAAAGCGAGTGGAAAAACGGAGCTCAGGGGCACTGCAATTCACAAACCTGCAGAGTTATAAATGATAACTCTCATCCCCAAATATATTGAGGGAAGGCAACGAAGAGGATTTGAAAGCAAGGCAGAATTGCAGGAAACAGATTTCAGGAGGTACATTCGAATCGCCTTTAAAGCACATGAAAAGCGGCAAAACGTCGACAATGTTGCCCTTGGCCAAAAAGGGCGTATGCGTTTTTTCCTGAATATATTCAGGAAAAAACGCATACGCCCTTTTTGGCCAACCAAGCAACCTGGAAAGGCAAATCAGCGCTACAAAGAAGTCTCGTTTCCCATCGGTCAAAAGGGCCATGCTGAAAAACGTGTCAAAACCAGAAATGCAGGACAGGCCATGGAGAAATGGGAGCCTTGCTACGCTGATGGGCGGGATGTAAATTGCCAACAGCCACTCTGGAGAAGTGTACGGTGTGTCCTGAAATATCTAAAAAACACAGCTTAGAGAGAATAGGGCACTTCCATTCATGGGCGTATAAATTGGGAAAACTAAAAAGCAGCAAGACAGAGGCACCCCGAAGATTAGGGTTGCTCTGTTGACAACAACCTCCACTTTATTACACCTTAAATATCCCAGGAAAGGAAAAAATGGATAAAGAAGTTGTGGTCCGTATGTACAATGGAATATCACTCAGCCGTGAAATCAATGTTATAATGCTAGTAGCAGCATGATGAATGGATTTAGGTACGACGATTCTAAGTGAAATAAGTCACACAGAAAAACACACTTATCATAATCTAACACTTATAGAGGGAATGTAAAAATCGCTACACTTGAACTGAATTACAAAACAGAACAGAGTCACACATTTAGAAAACACACTATGGCTACTGAATGAGAAAGGTGATGTGGGGTGATGCATAAAACAAGGGTTTCAAATTAGCTCAGATACCGTTCTATAAACCCAATATGTAATAGACAAGACCTACTCCTTGCTCAGTGAACTGGATTCAACACCCCCTATTCACCGCACAAGAATATATCTGACTAGTAAGAATCTTAAAACCTATGTATTGATATCTCTCTGTGAGTCAAGTGCGTGTAAAGCGGCATAAACACAGCAGTGAAAAGCAGCTAAACCCCATTATAAAAATAAATTACTTTTAAAGACCCATGAAACAAAGACAGTGAAAGAGGAATTCTTACAAAATTCGTTCAGGGGCTGTGATGCAACCTGAATTGACCATATGTAGACACACAGCTGGATGAGACATAAGGGTGGACACTCTTGGGGCTGAGAGGTTTGGTGAGGTTGGGTGAGTAAACGCAGACCCTTTAAAGTAATACTGCGTGGTACACATCCCATGGGTCCCAAATCTCCAGGTTCAAGGGCATCTTCCTACATCGAAAACATGCATGAGAAACCCAGAAGTTGGTACACCGTGTGATCGGGAAAGGTTTCTAAAACGCACCTCATTTCTCATCTCCTTGTGCTCGGGGTCGCCATTCCAGCCGCTTTACTAGCCATCTCCCTCCTTGGAGAATCAGCAGCACCTTTAACCTCCTGTTCTCTACAGGTTGCAATTTGTCCTGAGGATGAACAGAAGGAGGGGGAACCAATGAGAGACTAGCTCTAGGTGTTGGGACAGGCACAGGTCACTCTATTTTCCCATCAGGAGGAAGAATTAACCACAGGCTCAGCCTGCCCCACCCCCCGGAACCAGAATAGGGCCAGAAGCAATCCTGCGCTTTTGCGGCCAGCTCCCAAAAAAAGCGAGTGGAAAAACGGAGCTCAGGGGCACTGCAATTCACAAACCTGCAGAGTTATAAATGATAACTCTCATCCCCAAATATATTGAGGGAAGGCAACGAAGAGGATTTGAAAGCAAGGCAGAATTGCAGGAAACAGATTTCAGGAGGTACATTCGAATCGCCTTTAAAGCACATGAAAAGCGGCAAAACGTCGACAATGTTGCCCTTGGCCAAAAAGGGCGTATGCGTTTTTTCCTGAATATATTCAGGAAAAAACGCATACGCCCTTTTTGGCCAACCAAGCAACCTGGAAAGGCAAATCAGCGCTACAAAGAAGTCTCGTTTCCCATCGGTCAAAAGGGCCATGCTGAAAAACGTGTCAAAACCAGAAATGCAGGACAGGCCATGGAGAAATGGGAGCCTTGCTACGCTGATGGGCGGGATGTAAATTGCCAACAGCCACTCTGGAGAAGTGTACGGTGTGTCCTGAAATATCTAAAAAACACAGCTTAGAGAGAATAGGGCACTTCCATTCATGGGCGTATAAATTGGGAAAACTAAAAAGCAGCAAGACAGAGGCACCCCGAAGATTAGGGCTGCTCTGTTGACAACAACCTCCACTTTATTACACCTTAAATATCCCAGAAAAGAGAAAAATGGATAAAGAAGTTGTGGTCCTTATGTACAATGGAATATCACTCAGCCATGAAATCAATGTTATACTGCTAGTAGCAGCATGATGAATGGATTTAGGTACGACGATTCTAAGTGAAATAAGTCACACAGAAAAAGACACTTATCATAAGCTATCACTTATAGAGGGAATGTAAAAATCGCTACACTTGAACTGAATTACAAAACAGAACAGAGTCACACATTTAGAAATCACACTATGGCTGCTGGAAGGGAAAGGGGAGGTGGGGTGATGCATAAAACAAGGGTTTCAAATTAGCTCAGATACCGTTCCATAAACCCAATATGTAATAGACAAGGACTACTCCTTGCTCAGTGAACTGGACTCAACACCTCCTATTCACCGCACAAGAATATATCTGACTAGTAAGAATCTTAAAACCTATGTATTGATATCTCTCTGTAAGTGAGTCAAGTGGGTGTAAAGCGGCATAAACACAGCAGTGAAAAGCAGCTAAACCCCATTATAAAAATAAATTACTTCAAAAGACCCATGAAACAAAGACAGTGAAAGAGAAATTCTTACAAAATTCGTTCAGGGGCTGTGATGCAACCTGAATTGACCATATATAGACACACAGCTGGATGAGACATAAGGGTGGACACTCTTGGGGCTGAGAGGTTTGGTGAGGTTGGGTGAGCAAACGCAGACCCTTTCAAGTAATACTGCGTGGTACCCAGCCCATGGGTCCCAAATCTCCAGGTTCAAGGGCATCTTCCTACATCGAAAACATGCATGAGAAACCCATAAGATGGTACACCGTGTGACCCGGAAAGGTTTCTAAAACGCACCTCATTTCTCATCTCCTTGTGCTCGGGGTCGCCATTCCAGCCGCTTTACTAGCCATCTCCCTCCTTGGAGAATCAGCAGCACCTTTAACCTCCTGTTCCGTACAGCTTGCAATTTGTCCTGAGGATGAACAGAAGGAGGGGGAACCAATGAGAGACTAGCTCTAGGTGTTGGGACAGGCACAGGTCACTCTATTTCCCCATCAGAAGGAAGAATTAACCACAGGCTCAGCCTGCCACCCTCGGAACCAGAATAGGACCTGAAGCAATCCTGCGCTTTTAGGGCCAGCTCCCAAAAAAGCGAGTGGAAAAACGGAGCTCAGGGGCACTGCAATTCACAAACCTGCAGAGTTATAAATGATAACTCTCATCCCCAAATATATTGAGGGAAGGCAACGAAGAGGATTTGAAAGCAAGGCAGAATTGCAGGAAACAGATTTCAGGAGGTACATTCGAATCGCCTTTAAAGCACATGAAAAGCGGCAAAACGTCGACAATGTTGCCCTTGGCCAAAAAGGGCGTATGCGTTTTTTCCTGAATATATTCAGGAAAAAACGCATACGCCCTTTTTGGCCAACCAAGCAACCTGGAAAGGCAAATCAGCGCTACAAAGAAGTCTCGTTTCCCATCGGTCAAAAGGGCCATGCTGAAAAACGTGTCAAAACCAGAAATGCAGGACAGGCCATGGAAAAATGGGAGCCTTGCTACGCTGATGGGCGGGATGTAAATTGCCAACAGCCACTCTGGAGAAGTGTACGGTGTGTCCTGAAATATCTAAAAAACACAGCTTAGAGAGAATAGGGCACTTCCATTCATGGGCGTATAAATTGGGAAAACTAAAAAGCAGCAAGACAGAGGCACCCCGAAGATTAGGGTTGCTCTGTTGACAGCAACCTCCACTTTATTACACCTTAAATATCCCAGGAAAGGAAAAAATGGATAAAGAAGTTGTGGTCCGTATGTACAATGGAATATCACTCAGCCGTGAAATCAATGTTATAATGCTAGTAGCAGCATGATGAATGGATTTAGGTACGACGATTCTAAGTGAAATAAGTCACACAGAAAAACACACTTATCATAATCTAACACTTATAGAGGGAATGTTAAAATCCCTACACTTGAACTGAATTACAAAACAGAACAGAGTCACACATTTAGAAAACACACTATGGCTACTGAATGAGAAAGGTGATGTGGGGTGATGCATAAAACAAGGGTTTCAAATTAGCTCAGATACCGTTCCATAAACCCAATATGTAATAGACAAGACCTACTCCTTGCTCAGTGAACTGGATTCAACACCCCCTATTCACCGCACAAGAATATATCTGACTAGTAAGAATCTTAAAACCTATGTATTGATATCTCTCTGTAAGTGAGTCAAGTGCGTGTAAAGCGGCATAAACACAGCAGTGAAAAGCAGCTAAACCCCATTATAAAAATAAATTACTTCAAAAGACCCATGAAACAAAGACAGTGAAAGAGAAATTCTTACAAAATTCGTTCAGGGGCTGTGATGCAACCTGAATTGACCATATATAGACACACAGCTGGATGAGACATAAGGGTGGACACTCTTGAGGCTGAGAGGTTTGGTGAGGTTGGGTGAGCAAACGCAGACCCTTTCAAGTAATACTGCGTGGTACCCAGCCCATGGGTCCCAAATCTCCAGGTTCAAGGGCATCTTCCTACATCGAAAACATGCATGAGAAACCCATAAGATGGTACACCGTGTGACCCGGAAAGGTTTCTAAAACGCACCTCATTTCTCATCTCCTTGTGCTCGGGGTCGCCATTCCAGCCGCTTTACTAGCCATCTCCCTCCTTGGAGAATCAGCAGCACCTTTAACCTCCTGTTCCGTACAGCTTGCAATTTGTCCTGAGGATGAACAGAAGAGGGGGAACCAATGAGAGACTAGCTCTAGGTGTTGGGACAGGCACAGGTCACTCTATTTCCCCATCAGAAGGAAGAATTAACCACAGGCTCAGCCTGCCACCCTCGGAACCAGAATAGGACCTGAAGCAATCCTGCGCTTTTAGGGCCAGCTCCCAAAAAAGCGAGTGGAAAAACGGAGCTCAGGGGCACTGCAATTCACAAACCTGCAGAGTTATAAATGATAACTCTCATCCCCAAATATATTGAGGGAAGGCAACGAAGAGGATTTGAAAGCAAGGCAGAATTGCAGGAAACAGATTTCAGGAGGTACATTCGAATCGCCTTTAAAGCACATGAAAAGCGGCAAAACGTCGACAATGTTGCCCTTGGCCAAAAAGGGCGTATGCGTTTTTTCCTGAATATATTCAGGAAAAAACGCATACGCCCTTTTTGGCCAACCAAGCAACCTGGAAAGGCAAATCAGCGCTACAAAGAAGTCTCGTTTCCCATCGGTCAAAAGGGCCATGCTGAAAAACGTGTCAAAACCAGAAATGCAGGACAGGCCATGGAGAAATGGGAGCCTTGCTACGCTGATGGGCGGGATGTAAATTGCCAACAGCCACTCTGGAGAAGTGTACGGTGTGTCCTGAAATATCTAAAAAACACAGCTTAGAGAGAATAGGGCACTTCCATTCATGGGCGTATAAATTGGGAAAACTAAAAAGCAGCAAGACAGAGGCACCCCGAAGATTAGGGTTGCTCTGTTGACAGCAACCTCCACTTTATTACACCTTAAATATCCCAGGAAAGGAAAAAATGGATAAAGAAGTTGTGGTCCGTATGTACAATGGAATATCACTCAGCCGTGAAATCAATGTTATAATGCTAGTAGCAGCATGATGAATGGATTTAGGTACGACGATTCTAAGTGAAATAAGTCACACAGAAAAACACACTTATCATAATCTAACACTTATAGAGGGAATGTTAAAATCCCTACACTTGAACTGAATTACAAAACAGAACAGAGTCACACATTTAGAAAACACACTATGGCTACTGAATGAGAAAGGTGATGTGGGGTGATGCATAAAACAAGGGTTTCAAATTAGCTCAGATACCGTTCCATAAACCCAATATGTAATAGACAAGACCTACTCCTTGCTCAGTGAACTGGATTCAACACCCCCTATTCACCGCACAAGAATATATCTGACTAGTAAGAATCTTAAAACCTATGTATTGATATCTCTCTGTAAGTGAGTCAAGTGCGTGTAAAGCGGCATAAACACAGCAGTGAAAAGCAGCTAAACCCCATTATAAAAATAAATTACTTTTAAAGACCCATGAAACAAAGACAGTGAAAGAGGAATTCTTACAAAATTCGTTCAGGGGCTGTGATGCAACCTGAATTGACCATATGTAGACACACAGCTGGATGAGACATAAGGGTGGACACTCTTGGGGCTGAGAGGTTTGGTGAGGTTGGGTGAGTAAACGCAGACCCTTTAAAGTAATACTGCGTGGTACACATCCCATGGGTCCCAAATCTCCAGGTTCAAGGGCATCTTCCTACATCGAAAACATGCATGAGAAACCCAGAAGTTGGTACACCGTGTGATCGGGAAAGGTTTCTAAAACGCACCTCATTTCTCATCTCCTTGTGCTCGGGGTCGCCATTCCAGCCGCTTTACTAGCCATCTCCCTCCTTGGAGAATCAGCAGCACCTTTAACCTCCTGTTCTGTACAGGTTGCAATTTGTCCTGAGGATGAACAGAAGGAGGGGGAACCAATGAGAGACTAGCTCTAGGTGTTGGGACAGGCACAGGTCACTCTATTTTCCCATCAGGAGGAAGAATTAACCACAGGCTCAGCCTGCCCCACCCCCCGGAACCAGAATAGGGCCAGAAGCAATCCTGCGCTTTTGCGGCCAGCTCCCAAAAAAAGCGAGTGGAAAAACGGAGCTCAGGGGCACTGCAATTCACAAACCTGCAGAGTTATAAATGATAACTCTCATCCCCAAATATATTGAGGGAAGGCAACGAAGAGGATTTGAAAGCAAGGCAGAATTGCAGGAAACAGATTTCAGGAGGTACATTCGAATCGCCTTTAAAGCACATGAAAAGCGGCAAAACGTCGACAATGTTGCCCTTGGCCAAAAAGGGCGTATGCGTTTTTTCCTGAATATATTCAGGAAAAAACGCATACGCCCTTTTTGGCCAACCAAGCAACCTGGAAAGGCAAATCAGCGCTACAAAGAAGTCTCGTTTCCCATCGGTCAAAAGGGCCATGCTGAAAAACGTGTCAAAACCAGAAATGCAGGACAGGCCATGGAGAAATGGGAGCCTTGCTACGCTGATGGGCGGGATGTAAATTGCCAACAGCCACTCTGGAGAAGTGTACGGTGTGTCCTGAAATATCTAAAAAACACAGCTTAGAGAGAATAGGGCACTTCCATTCATGGGCGTATAAATTGGGAAAACTAAAAAGCAGCAAGACAGAGGCACCCCGAAGATTAGGGTTGCTCTGTTGACAACAACCTCCACTTTATTACACCTTAAATATCCCAGGAAAGGAAAAAATGGATAAAGAAGTTGTGGTCCGTATGTACAATGGAATATCACTCAGCCGTGAAATCAATGTTATAATGCTAGTAGCAGCATGATGAATGGATTTAGGTACGACGATTCTAAGTGAAATAAGTCACACAGAAAAACACACTTATCATAATCTAACACTTATAGAGGGAATGTAAAAATCGCTACACTTGAACTGAATTACAAAACAGAACAGAGTCACACATTTAGAAAACACACTATGGCTACTGAATGAGAAAGGTGATGTGGGGTGATGCATAAAACAAGGGTTTCAAATTAGCTCAGATACCGTTCTATAAACCCAATATGTAATAGACAAGACCTACTCCTTGCTCAGTGAACTGGATTCAACACCCCCTATTCACCGCACAAGAATATATCTGACTAGTAAGAATCTTAAAACCTATGTATTGATATCTCTCTGTGAGTCAAGTGCGTGTAAAGCGGCATAAACACAGCAGTGAAAAGCAGCTAAACCCCATTATAAAAATAAATTACTTTTAAAGACCCATGAAACAAAGACAGTGAAAGAGGAATTCTTACAAAATTCGTTCAGGGGCTGTGATGCAACCTGAATTGACCATATGTAGACACACAGCTGGATGAGACATAAGGGTGGACACTCTTGGGGCTGAGAGGTTTGGTGAGGTTGGGTGAGTAAACGCAGACCCTTTAAAGTAATACTGCGTGGTACACATCCCATGGGTCCCAAATCTCCAGGTTCAAGGGCATCTTCCTACATCGAAAACATGCATGAGAAACCCAGAAGTTGGTACACCGTGTGATCGGGAAAGGTTTCTAAAACGCACCTCATTTCTCATCTCCTTGTGCTCGGGGTCGCCATTCCAGCCGCTTTACTAGCCATCTCCCTCCTTGGAGAATCAGCAGCACCTTTAACCTCCTGTTCTGTACAGGTTGCAATTTGTCCTGAGGATGAACAGAAGGAGGGGGAACCAATGAGAGACTAGCTCTAGGTGTTGGGACAGGCACAGGTCACTCTATTTTCCCATCAGGAGGAAGAATTAACCACAGGCTCAGCCTGCCCCACCCCCCGGAACCAGAATAGGGCCAGAAGCAATCCTGCGCTTTTGCGGCCAGCTCCCAAAAAAAGCGAGTGGAAAAACGGAGCTCAGGGGCACTGCAATTCACAAACCTGCAGAGTTATAAATGATAACTCTCATCCCCAAATATATTGAGGGAAGGCAACGAAGAGGATTTGAAAGCAAGGCAGAATTGCAGGAAACAGATTTCAGGAGGTACATTCGAATCGCCTTTAAAGCACATGAAAAGCGGCAAAACGTCGACAATGTTGCCCTTGGCCAAAAAGGGCGTATGCGTTTTTTCCTGAATATATTCAGGAAAAAACGCATACGCCCTTTTTGGCCAACCAAGCAACCTGGAAAGGCAAATCAGCGCTACAAAGAAGTCTCGTTTCCCATAGGTCAAAAGGGCCATGCTGAAAAACGTGTCAAAACCAGAAATGCAGGACAGGCCATGGAGAAATGGGAGCCTTGCTACGCTGATGGGCGGGATGTAAATTGCCAACAGCCACTCTGGAGAAGTGTACGGTGTGTCCTGAAATATCTAAAAAACACAGCTTAGAGAGAATAGGGCACTTCCATTCATGGGCGTATAAATTGGGAAAACTAAAAAGCAGCAAGACAGAGGCACCCCGAAGATTAGGGCTGCTCTGTTGACAACAACCTCCACTTTATTACACCTTAAATATCCCAGAAAAGAGAAAAATGGATAAAGAAGTTGTGGTCCTTATGTACAATGGAATATCACTCAGCCATGAAATCAATGTTATACTGCTAGTAGCAGCATGATGAATGGATTTAGGTACGACGATTCTAAGTGAAATAAGTCACACAGAAAAAGACACTTATCATAAGCTATCACTTATAGAGGGAATGTAAAAATCGCTACACTTGAACTGAATTACAAAACAGAACAGAGTCACACATTTAGAAATCACACTATGGCTGCTGGAAGGGAAAGGGGAGGTGGGGTGATGCATAAAACAAGGGTTTCAAATTAGCTCAGATACCGTTCCATAAACCCAATATGTAATAGACAAGGACTACTCCTTGCTCAGTGAACTGGACTCAACACCTCCTATTCACCGCACAAGAATATATCTGACTAGTAAGAATCTTAAAACCTATGTATTGATATCTCTCTGTAAGTGAGTCAAGTGGGTGTAAAGCGGCATAAACACAGCAGTGAAAAGCAGCTAAACCCCATTATAAAAATAAATTACTTCAAAAGACCCATGAAACAAAGACAGTGAAAGAGAAATTCTTACAAAATTCGTTCAGGGGCTGTGATGCAACCTGAATTGACCATATATAGACACACAGCTGGATGAGACATAAGGGTGGACACTCTTGGGGCTGAGAGGTTTGGTGAGGTTGGGTGAGCAAACGCAGACCCTTTCAAGTAATACTGCGTGGTACCCAGCCCATGGGTCCCAAATCTCCAGGTTCAAGGGCATCTTCCTACATCGAAAACATGCATGAGAAACCCATAAGATGGTACACCGTGTGACCCGGAAAGGTTTCTAAAACGCACCTCATTTCTCATCTCCTTGTGCTCGGGGTCGCCATTCCAGCCGCTTTACTAGCCATCTCCCTCCTTGGAGAATCAGCAGCACCTTTAACCTCCTGTTCCGTACAGCTTGCAATTTGTCCTGAGGATGAACAGAAGGAGGGGGAACCAATGAGAGACTAGCTCTAGGTGTTGGGACAGGCACAGGTCACTCTATTTCCCCATCAGAAGGAAGAATTAACCACAGGCTCAGCCTGCCACCCTCGGAACCAGAATAGGGCCTGAAGCAATCCTGCGCTTTTGCGGCCAGCTCCCAAAAAAGCGAGTGGAAAAACGGAGCTCAGGGGCACTGCAATTCACAAACCTGCAGAGTTATAAATGATAACTCTCATCCCCAAATATATTGAGGGAAGGCAACGAAGAGGATTTGAAAGCAAGGCAGAATTGCAGGAAACAGATTTCAGGAGGTACATTCGAATCGCCTTTAAAGCACATGAAAAGCGGCAAAACGTCGACAATGTTGCCCTTGGCCAAAAAGGGCGTATGCGTTTTTTCCTGAATATATTCAGGAAAAAACGCATACGCCCTTTTTGGCCAACCAAGCAACCTGGAAAGGCAAATCAGCGCTACAAAGAAGTCTCGTTTCCCATCGGTCAAAAGGGCCATGCTGAAAAACGTGTCAAAACCAGAAATGCAGGACAGGCCATGGAGAAATGGGAGCCTTGCTACGCTGATGGGCGGGATGTAAATTGCCAACAGCCACTCTGGAGAAGTGTACGGTGTGTCCTGAAATATCTAAAAAACACAGCTTAGAGAGAATAGGGCACTTCCATTCATGGGCGTATAAATTGGGAAAACTAAAAAGCAGCAAGACAGAGGCACCCCGAAGATTAGGGCTGCTCTGTTGACAACAACCTCCACTTTATTACACCTTAAATATCCCAGAAAAGAGAAAAATGGATAAAGAAGTTGTGGTCCTTATGTACAATGGAATATCACTCAGCCATGAAATCAATGTTATACTGCTAGTAGCAGCATGATGAATGGATTTAGGTACGACGATTCTAAGTGAAATAAGTCACACAGAAAAAGACACTTATCATAAGCTATCACTTATAGAGGGAATGTAAAAATCGCTACACTTGAACTGAATTACAAAACAGAACAGAGTCACACATTTAGAAATCACACTATGGCTGCTGGAAGGGAAAGGGGAGGTGGGGTGATGCATAAAACAAGGGTTTCAAATTAGCTCAGATACCGTTCCATAAACCCAACATGTAATAGACAAGACCTACTCCTTGCTCAGTGAACTGGACCCAACACCCCCTATTCACCTCACAAGAATATATCTGACTAGTAAGAATCTTAAAACCTATGTATTGATATCTCTCTGTAAGTGAGTCAAGTGGGTGTAAAGCGGCATAAACACAGCAGTGAAAAGCAGCTAAACCCCATTATAAAAATAAATTACTTCAAAAGACCCATGAAACAAAGACAGTGAAAGAGAAATTCTTACAAAATTCGTTCAGGGGCTGTGATGCAACCTGAATTGACCATATATAGACACACAGCTGGATGAGACATAAGGGTGGACACTCTTGGGGCTGAGAGGTTTGGTGAGGTTGGGTGAGCAAACGCAGACCCTTTCAAGTAATACTGCGTGGTACCCAGCCCATGGGTCCCAAATCTCCAGGTTCAAGGGCATCTTCCTACATCGAAAACATGCATGAGAAACCCATAAGATGGTACACCGTGTGACCCGGAAAGGTTTCTAAAACGCACCTCATTTCTCATCTCCTTGTGCTCGGGGTCGCCATTCCAGCCGCTTTACTAGCCATCTCCCTCCTTGGAGAATCAGCAGCACCTTTAACCTCCTGTTCCGTACAGCTTGCAATTTGTCCTGAGGATGAACAGAAGGAGGGGGAACCAATGAGAGACTAGCTCTAGGTGTTGGGACAGGCACAGGTCACTCTATTTTCCCATCAGGAGGAAGAATTAACCACAGGCTCAGCCTGCCCCACCCCCCGGAACCAGAATAGGGCCAGAAGCAATCCTGCGCTTTTGCGGCCAGCTCCCAAAAAAAGCGAGTGGAAAAACGGAGCTCAGGGGCACTGCAATTCACAAACCTGCAGAGTTATAAATGATAACTCTCATCCCCAAATATATTGAGGGAAGGCAACGAAGAGGATTTGAAAGCAAGGCAGAATTGCAGGAAACAGATTTCAGGAGGTACATTCGAATCGCCTTTAAAGCACATGAAAAGCGGCAAAACGTCGACAATGTTGCCCTTGGCCAAAAAGGGCGTATGCGTTTTTTCCTGAATATATTCAGGAAAAAACGCATACGCCCTTTTTGGCCAACCAAGCAACCTGGAAAGGCAAATCAGCGCTACAAAGAAGTCTCGTTTCCCATCGGTCAAAAGGGCCATGCTGAAAAACGTGTCAAAACCAGAAATGCAGGACAGGCCATGGAGAAATGGGAGCCTTGCTACGCTGATGGGCGGGATGTAAATTGCCAACAGCCACTCTGGAGAAGTGTACGGTGTGTCCTGAAATATCTAAAAAACACAGCTTAGAGAGAATAGGGCAATTCCATTCATGGGCGTATAAATTGGGAAAACTAAAAAGCAGCAAGACAGAGGCACCCCGAAGATTAGGGTTGCTCTGTTGACAACAACCTCCACTTTATTACACCTTAAATATCCCAGGAAAGGAAAAAATGGATAAAGAAGTTGTGGTCCGTATGTACAATGGAATATCACTCAGCCGTGAAATCAATGTTATAATGCTAGTAGCAGCATGATGAATGGATTTAGGTACGACGATTCTAAGTGAAATAAGTCACACAGAAAAACACACTTATCATAATCTAACACTTATAGAGGGAATGTTAAAATCCCTACACTTGAACTGAATTACAAAACAGAACAGAGTCACACATTTAGAAAACACACTATGGCTACTGAATGAGAAAGGTGATGTGGGGTGATGCATAAAACAAGGGTTTCAAATTAGCTCAGATACCGTTCCATAAACCCAATATGTAATAGACAAGACCTACTCCTTGCTCAGTGAACTGGATTCAACACCCCCTATTCACCGCACAAGAATATATCTGACTAGTAAGAATCTTAAAACCTATGTATTGATATCTCTCTGTAAGTGAGTCAAGTGCGTGTAAAGCGGCATAAACACAGCAGTGAAAAGCAGCTAAACCCCATTATAAAAATAAATTACTTTTAAAGACCCATGAAACAAAGACAGTGAAAGAGGAATTCTTACAAAATTCGTTCAGGGGCTGTGATGCAACCTGAATTGACCATATGTAGACACACAGCTGGATGAGACATAAGGGTGGACACTCTTGGGGCTGAGAGGTTTGGTGAGGTTGGGTGAGTAAACGCAGACCCTTTAAAGTAATACTGCGTGGTACACATCCCATGGGTCCCAAATCTCCAGGTTCAAGGGCATCTTCCTACATCGAAAACATGCATGAGAAACCCAGAAGTTGGTACACCGTGTGATCGGGAAAGGTTTCTAAAACGCACCTCATTTCTCATCTCCTTGTGCTCGGGGTCGCCATTCCAGCCGCTTTACTAGCCATCTCCCTCCTTGGAGAATCAGCAGCACCTTTAACCTCCTGTTCTGTACAGGTTGCAATTTGTCCTGAGGATGAACAGAAGGAGGGGGAACCAATGAGAGACTAGCTCTAGGTGTTGGGACAGGCACAGGTCACTCTATTTTCCCATCAGGAGGAAGAATTAACCACAGGCTCAGCCTGCCCCACCCCCCGGAACCAGAATAGGGCCAGAAGCAATCCTGCGCTTTTGCGGCCAGCTCCCAAAAAAAGCGAGTGGAAAAACGGAGCTCAGGGGCACTGCAATTCACAAACCTGCAGAGTTATAAATGATAACTCTCATCCCCAAATATATTGAGGGAAGGCAACGAAGAGGATTTGAAAGCAAGGCAGAATTGCAGGAAACAGATTTCAGGAGGTACATTCGAATCGCCTTTAAAGCACATGAAAAGCGGCAAAACGTCGACAATGTTGCCCTTGGCCAAAAAGGGCGTATGCGTTTTTTCCTGAATATATTCAGGAAAAAACGCATACGCCCTTTTTGGCCAACCAAGCAACCTGGAAAGGCAAATCAGCGCTACAAAGAAGTCTCGTTTCCCATCGGTCAAAAGGGCCATGCTGAAAAACGTGTCAAAACCAGAAATGCAGGACAGGCCATGGAGAAATGGGAGCCTTGCTACGCTGATGGGCGGGATGTAAATTGCCAACAGCCACTCTGGAGAAGTGTACGGTGTGTCCTGAAATATCTAAAAAACACAGCTTAGAGAGAATAGGGCACTTCCATTCATGGGCGTATAAATTGGGAAAACTAAAAAGCAGCAAGACAGAGGCACCCCGAAGATTAGGGTTGCTCTGTTGACAACAACCTCCACTTTATTACACCTTAAATATCCCAGGAAAGGAAAAAATGGATAAAGAAGTTGTGGTCCGTATGTACAATGGAATATCACTCAGCCGTGAAATCAATGTTATAATGCTAGTAGCAGCATGATGAATGGATTTAGGTACGACGATTCTAAGTGAAATAAGTCACACAGAAAAACACACTTATCATAATCTAACACTTATAGAGGGAATGTAAAAATCGCTACACTTGAACTGAATTACAAAACAGAACAGAGTCACACATTTAGAAAACACACTATGGCTACTGAATGAGAAAGGTGATGTGGGGTGATGCATAAAACAAGGGTTTCAAATTAGCTCAGATACCGTTCTATAAACCCAATATGTAATAGACAAGACCTACTCCTTGCTCAGTGAACTGGATTCAACACCCCCTATTCACCGCACAAGAATATATCTGACTAGTAAGAATCTTAAAACCTATGTATTGATATCTCTCTGTGAGTCAAGTGCGTGTAAAGCGGCATAAACACAGCAGTGAAAAGCAGCTAAACCCCATTATAAAAATAAATTACTTTTAAAGACCCATGAAACAAAGACAGTGAAAGAGGAATTCTTACAAAATTCGTTCAGGGGCTGTGATGCAACCTGAATTGACCATATGTAGACACACAGCTGGATGAGACATAAGGGTGGACACTCTTGGGGCTGAGAGGTTTGGTGAGGTTGGGTGAGTAAACGCAGACCCTTTAAAGTAATACTGCGTGGTACACATCCCATGGGTCCCAAATCTCCAGGTTCAAGGGCATCTTCCTACATCGAAAACATGCATGAGAAACCCAGAAGTTGGTACACCGTGTGATCGGGAAAGGTTTCTAAAACGCACCTCATTTCTCATCTCCTTGTGCTCGGGGTCGCCATTCCAGCCGCTTTACTAGCCATCTCCCTCCTTGGAGAATCAGCAGCACCTTTAACCTCCTGTTCTGTACAGGTTGCAATTTGTCCTGAGGATGAACAGAAGGAGGGGGAACCAATGAGAGACTAGCTCTAGGTGTTGGGACAGGCACAGGTCACTCTATTTTCCCATCAGGAGGAAGAATTAACCACAGGCTCAGCCTGCCCCACCCCCCGGAACCAGAATAGGGCCAGAAGCAATCCTGCGCTTTTGCGGCCAGCTCCCAAAAAAAGCGAGTGGAAAAACGGAGCTCAGGGGCACTGCAATTCACAAACCTGCAGAGTTATAAATGATAACTCTCATCCCCAAATATATTGAGGGAAGGCAACGAAGAGGATTTGAAAGCAAGGCAGAATTGCAGGAAACAGATTTCAGGAGGTACATTCGAATCGCCTTTAAAGCACATGAAAAGCGGCAAAACGTCGACAATGTTGCCCTTGGCCAAAAAGGGCGTATGCGTTTTTTCCTGAATATATTCAGGAAAAAACGCATACGCCCTTTTTGGCCAACCAAGCAACCTGGAAAGGCAAATCAGCGCTACAAAGAAGTCTCGTTTCCCATCGGTCAAAAGGGCCATGCTGAAAAACGTGTCAAAACCAGAAATGCAGGACAGGCCATGGAGAAATGGGAGCCTTGCTACGCTGATGGGCGGGATGTAAATTGCCAACAGCCACTCTGGAGAAGTGTACGGTGTGTCCTGAAATATCTAAAAAACACAGCTTAGAGAGAATAGGGCACTTCCATTCATGGGCGTATAAATTGGGAAAACTAAAAAGCAGCAAGACAGAGGCACCCCGAAGATTAGGGCTGCTCTGTTGACAACAACCTCCACTTTATTACACCTTAAATATCCCAGAAAAGAGAAAAATGGATAAAGAAGTTGTGGTCCTTATGTACAATGGAATATCACTCAGCCATGAAATCAATGTTATACTGCTAGTAGCAGCATGATGAATGGATTTAGGTACGACGATTCTAAGTGAAATAAGTCACACAGAAAAAGACACTTATCATAAGCTATCACTTATAGAGGGAATGTAAAAATCGCTACACTTGAACTGAATTACAAAACAGAACAGAGTCACACATTTAGAAATCACACTATGGCTGCTGGAAGGGAAAGGGGAGGTGGGGTGATGCATAAAACAAGGGTTTCAAATTAGCTCAGATACCGTTCCATAAACCCAATATGTAATAGACAAGGACTACTCCTTGCTCAGTGAACTGGACTCAACACCTCCTATTCACCGCACAAGAATATATCTGACTAGTAAGAATCTTAAAACCTATGTATTGATATCTCTCTGTAAGTGAGTCAAGTGGGTGTAAAGCGGCATAAACACAGCAGTGAAAAGCAGCTAAACCCCATTATAAAAATAAATTACTTCAAAAGACCCATGAAACAAAGACAGTGAAAGAGAAATTCTTACAAAATTCGTTCAGGGGCTGTGATGCAACCTGAATTGACCATATATAGACACACAGCTGGATGAGACATAAGGGTGGACACTCTTGGGGCTGAGAGGTTTGGTGAGGTTGGGTGAGCAAACGCAGACCCTTTCAAGTAATACTGCGTGGTACCCAGCCCATGGGTCCCAAATCTCCAGGTTCAAGGGCATCTTCCTACATCGAAAACATGCATGAGAAACCCATAAGATGGTACACCGTGTGACCCGGAAAGGTTTCTAAAACGCACCTCATTTCTCATCTCCTTGTGCTCGGGGTCGCCATTCCAGCCGCTTTACTAGCCATCTCCCTCCTTGGAGAATCAGCAGCACCTTTAACCTCCTGTTCCGTACAGCTTGCAATTTGTCCTGAGGATGAACAGAAGGAGGGGGAACCAATGAGAGACTAGCTCTAGGTGTTGGGACAGGCACAGGTCACTCTATTTCCCCATCAGAAGGAAGAATTAACCACAGGCTCAGCCTGCCACCCTCGGAACCAGAATAGGGCCTGAAGCAATCCTGCGCTTTTGCGGCCAGCTCCCAAAAAAGCGAGTGGAAAAACGGAGCTCAGGGGCACTGCAATTCACAAACCTGCAGAGTTATAAATGATAACTCTCATCCCCAAATATATTGAGGGAAGGCAACGAAGAGGATTTGAAAGCAAGGCAGAATTGCAGGAAACAGATTTCAGGAGGTACATTCGAATCGCCTTTAAAGCACATGAAAAGCGGCAAAACGTCGACAATGTTGCCCTTGGCCAAAAAGGGCGTATGCGTTTTTTCCTGAATATATTCAGGAAAAAACGCATACGCCCTTTTTGGCCAACCAAGCAACCTGGAAAGGCAAATCAGCGCTACAAAGAAGTCTCGTTTCCCATCGGTCAAAAGGGCCATGCTGAAAAACGTGTCAAAACCAGAAATGCAGGACAGGCCATGGAGAAATGGGAGCCTTGCTACGCTGATGGGCGGGATGTAAATTGCCAACAGCCACTCTGGAGAAGTGTACGGTGTGTCCTGAAATATCTAAAAAACACAGCTTAGAGAGAATAGGGCACTTCCATTCATGGGCGTATAAATTGGGAAAACTAAAAAGCAGCAAGACAGAGGCACCCCGAAGATTAGGGCTGCTCTGTTGACAACAACCTCCACTTTATTACACCTTAAATATCCCAGAAAAGAGAAAAATGGATAAAGAAGTTGTGGTCCTTATGTACAATGGAATATCACTCAGCCATGAAATCAATGTTATACTGCTAGTAGCAGCATGATGAATGGATTTAGGTACGACGATTCTAAGTGAAATAAGTCACACAGAAAAAGACACTTATCATAAGCTATCACTTATAGAGGGAATGTAAAAATCGCTACACTTGAACTGAATTACAAAACAGAACAGAGTCACACATTTAGAAATCACACTATGGCTGCTGGAAGGGAAAGGGGAGGTGGGGTGATGCATAAAACAAGGGTTTCAAATTAGCTCAGATACCGTTCCATAAACCCAACATGTAATAGACAAGACCTACTCCTTGCTCAGTGAACTGGACCCAACACCCCCTATTCACCTCACAAGAATATATCTGACTAGTAAGAATCTTAAAACCTATGTATTGATATCTCTCTGTAAGTGAGTCAAGTGGGTGTAAAGCGGCATAAACACAGCAGTGAAAAGCAGCTAAACCCCATTATAAAAATAAATTACTTCAAAAGACCCATGAAACAAAGACAGTGAAAGAGAAATTCTTACAAAATTCGTTCAGGGGCTGTGATGCAACCTGAATTGACCATATATAGACACACAGCTGGATGAGACATAAGGGTGGACACTCTTGGGGCTGAGAGGTTTGGTGAGGTTGGGTGAGCAAACGCAGACCCTTTCAAGTAATACTGCGTGGTACCCAGCCCATGGGTCCCAAATCTCCAGGTTCAAGGGCATCTTCCTACATCGAAAACATGCATGAGAAACCCATAAGATGGTACACCGTGTGACCCGGAAAGGTTTCTAAAACGCACCTCATTTCTCATCTCCTTGTGCTCGGGGTCGCCATTCCAGCCGCTTTACTAGCCATCTCCCTCCTTGGAGAATCAGCAGCACCTTTAACCTCCTGTTCCGTACAGCTTGCAATTTGTCCTGAGGATGAACAGAAGGAGGGGGAACCAATGAGAGACTAGCTCTAGGTGTTGGGACAGGCACAGGTCACTCTATTTTCCCATCAGGAGGAAGAATTAACCACAGGCTCAGCCTGCCCCACCCCCCGGAACCAGAATAGGGCCAGAAGCAATCCTGCGCTTTTGCGGCCAGCTCCCAAAAAAAGCGAGTGGAAAAACGGAGCTCAGGGGCACTGCAATTCACAAACCTGCAGAGTTATAAATGATAACTCTCATCCCCAAATATATTGAGGGAAGGCAACGAAGAGGATTTGAAAGCAAGGCAGAATTGCAGGAAACAGATTTCAGGAGGTACATTCGAATCGCCTTTAAAGCACATGAAAAGCGGCAAAACGTCGACAATGTTGCCCTTGGCCAAAAAGGGCGTATGCGTTTTTTCCTGAATATATTCAGGAAAAAACGCATACGCCCTTTTTGGCCAACCAAGCAACCTGGAAAGGCAAATCAGCGCTACAAAGAAGTCTCGTTTCCCATCGGTCAAAAGGGCCATGCTGAAAAACGTGTCAAAACCAGAAATGCAGGACAGGCCATGGAGAAATGGGAGCCTTGCTACGCTGATGGGCGGGATGTAAATTGCCAACAGCCACTCTGGAGAAGTGTACGGTGTGTCCTGAAATATCTAAAAAACACAGCTTAGAGAGAATAGGGCAATTCCATTCATGGGCGTATAAATTGGGAAAACTAAAAAGCAGCAAGACAGAGGCACCCCGAAGATTAGGGTTGCTCTGTTGACAACAACCTCCACTTTATTACACCTTAAATATCCCAGGAAAGGAAAAAATGGATAAAGAAGTTGTGGTCCGTATGTACAATGGAATATCACTCAGCCGTGAAATCAATGTTATAATGCTAGTAGCAGCATGATGAATGGATTTAGGTACGACGATTCTAAGTGAAATAAGTCACACAGAAAAACACACTTATCATAATCTAACACTTATAGAGGGAATGTTAAAATCCCTACACTTGAACTGAATTACAAAACAGAACAGAGTCACACATTTAGAAAACACACTATGGCTACTGAATGAGAAAGGTGATGTGGGGTGATGCATAAAACAAGGGTTTCAAATTAGCTCAGATACCGTTCCATAAACCCAATATGTAATAGACAAGACCTACTCCTTGCTCAGTGAACTGGATTCAACACCCCCTATTCACCGCACAAGAATATATCTGACTAGTAAGAATCTTAAAACCTATGTATTGATATCTCTCTGTGAGTCAAGTGCGTGTAAAGCGGCATAAACACAGCAGTGAAAAGCAGCTAAACCCCATTATAAAAATAAATTACTTTTAAAGACCCATGAAACAAAGACAGTGAAAGAGGAATTCTTACAAAATTCGTTCAGGGGCTGTGATGCAACCTGAATTGACCATATGTAGACACACAGCTGGATGAGACATAAGGGTGGACACTCTTGGGGCTGAGAGGTTTGGTGAGGTTGGGTGAGTAAACGCAGACCCTTTAAAGTAATACTGCGTGGTACACATCCCATGGGTCCCAAATCTCCAGGTTCAAGGGCATCTTCCTACATCGAAAACATGCATGAGAAACCCAGAAGTTGGTACACCGTGTGATCGGGAAAGGTTTCTAAAACGCACCTCATTTCTCATCTCCTTGTGCTCGGGGTCGCCATTCCAGCCGCTTTACTAGCCATCTCCCTCCTTGGAGAATCAGCAGCACCTTTAACCTCCTGTTCTGTACAGGTTGCAATTTGTCCTGAGGATGAACAGAAGGAGGGGGAACCAATGAGAGACTAGCTCTAGGTGTTGGGACAGGCACAGGTCACTCTATTTTCCCATCAGGAGGAAGAATTAACCACAGGCTCAGCCTGCCCCACCCCCCGGAACCAGAATAGGGCCAGAAGCAATCCTGCGCTTTTGCGGCCAGCTCCCAAAAAAAGCGAGTGGAAAAACGGAGCTCAGGGGCACTGCAATTCACAAACCTGCAGAGTTATAAATGATAACTCTCATCCCCAAATATATTGAGGGAAGGCAACGAAGAGGATTTGAAAGCAAGGCAGAATTGCAGGAAACAGATTTCAGGAGGTACATTCGAATCGCCTTTAAAGCACATGAAAAGCGGCAAAACGTCGACAATGTTGCCCTTGGCCAAAAAGGGCGTATGCGTTTTTTCCTGAATATATTCAGGAAAAAACGCATACGCCCTTTTTGGCCAACCAAGCAACCTGGAAAGGCAAATCAGCGCTACAAAGAAGTCTCGTTTCCCATCGGTCAAAAGGGCCATGCTGAAAAACGTGTCAAAACCAGAAATGCAGGACAGGCCATGGAGAAATGGGAGCCTTGCTACGCTGATGGGCGGGATGTAAATTGCCAACAGCCACTCTGGAGAAGTGTACGGTGTGTCCTGAAATATCTAAAAAACACAGCTTAGAGAGAATAGGGCACTTCCATTCATGGGCGTATAAATTGGGAAAACTAAAAAGCAGCAAGACAGAGGCACCCCGAAGATTAGGGCTGCTCTGTTGACAACAACCTCCACTTTATTACACCTTAAATATCCCAGAAAAGAGAAAAATGGATAAAGAAGTTGTGGTCCTTATGTACAATGGAATATCACTCAGCCATGAAATCAATGTTATACTGCTAGTAGCAGCATGATGAATGGATTTAGGTACGACGATTCTAAGTGAAATAAGTCACACAGAAAAAGACACTTATCATAAGCTATCACTTATAGAGGGAATGTAAAAATCGCTACACTTGAACTGAATTACAAAACAGAACAGAGTCACACATTTAGAAATCACACTATGGCTGCTGGAAGGGAAAGGGGAGGTGGGGTGATGCATAAAACAAGGGTTTCAAATTAGCTCAGATACCGTTCCATAAACCCAATATGTAATAGACAAGGACTACTCCTTGCTCAGTGAACTGGACTCAACACCTCCTATTCACCGCACAAGAATATATCTGACTAGTAAGAATCTTAAAACCTATGTATTGATATCTCTCTGTAAGTGAGTCAAGTGGGTGTAAAGCGGCATAAACACAGCAGTGAAAAGCAGCTAAACCCCATTATAAAAATAAATTACTTCAAAAGACCCATGAAACAAAGACAGTGAAAGAGAAATTCTTACAAAATTCGTTCAGGGGCTGTGATGCAACCTGAATTGACCATATATAGACACACAGCTGGATGAGACATAAGGGTGGACACTCTTGGGGCTGAGAGGTTTGGTGAGGTTGGGTGAGCAAACGCAGACCCTTTCAAGTAATACTGCGTGGTACCCAGCCCATGGGTCCCAAATCTCCAGGTTCAAGGGCATCTTCCTACATCGAAAACATGCATGAGAAACCCATAAGATGGTACACCGTGTGACCCGGAAAGGTTTCTAAAACGCACCTCATTTCTCATCTCCTTGTGCTCGGGGTCGCCATTCCAGCCGCTTTACTAGCCATCTCCCTCCTTGGAGAATCAGCAGCACCTTTAACCTCCTGTTCCGTACAGCTTGCAATTTGTCCTGAGGATGAACAGAAGGAGGGGGAACCAATGAGAGACTAGCTCTAGGTGTTGGGACAGGCACAGGTCACTCTATTTCCCCATCAGAAGGAAGAATTAACCACAGGCTCAGCCTGCCACCCTCGGAACCAGAATAGGGCCTGAAGCAATCCTGCGCTTTTGCGGCCAGCTCCCAAAAAAGCGAGTGGAAAAACGGAGCTCAGGGGCACTGCAATTCACAAACCTGCAGAGTTATAAATGATAACTCTCATCCCCAAATATATTGAGGGAAGGCAACGAAGAGGATTTGAAAGCAAGGCAGAATTGCAGGAAACAGATTTCAGGAGGTACATTCGAATCGCCTTTAAAGCACATGAAAAGCGGCAAAACGTCGACAATGTTGCCCTTGGCCAAAAAGGGCGTATGCGTTTTTTCCTGAATATATTCAGGAAAAAACGCATACGCCCTTTTTGGCCAACCAAGCAACCTGGAAAGGCAAATCAGCGCTACAAAGAAGTCTCGTTTCCCATCGGTCAAAAGGGCCATGCTGAAAAACGTGTCAAAACCAGAAATGCAGGACAGGCCATGGAGAAATGGGAGCCTTGCTACGCTGATGGGCGGGATGTAAATTGCCAACAGCCACTCTGGAGAAGTGTACGGTGTGTCCTGAAATATCTAAAAAACACAGCTTAGAGAGAATAGGGCACTTCCATTCATGGGCGTATAAATTGGGAAAACTAAAAAGCAGCAAGACAGAGGCACCCCGAAGATTAGGGCTGCTCTGTTGACAACAACCTCCACTTTATTACACCTTAAATATCCCAGAAAAGAGAAAAATGGATAAAGAAGTTGTGGTCCTTATGTACAATGGAATATCACTCAGCCATGAAATCAATGTTATACTGCTAGTAGCAGCATGATGAATGGATTTAGGTACGACGATTCTAAGTGAAATAAGTCACACAGAAAAAGACACTTATCATAAGCTATCACTTATAGAGGGAATGTAAAAATCGCTACACTTGAACTGAATTACAAAACAGAACAGAGTCACACATTTAGAAATCACACTATGGCTGCTGGAAGGGAAAGGGGAGGTGGGGTGATGCATAAAACAAGGGTTTCAAATTAGCTCAGATACCGTTCCATAAACCCAACATGTAATAGACAAGACCTACTCCTTGCTCAGTGAACTGGACCCAACACCCCCTATTCACCTCACAAGAATATATCTGACTAGTAAGAATCTTAAAACCTATGTATTGATATCTCTCTGTAAGTGAGTCAAGTGGGTGTAAAGCGGCATAAACACAGCAGTGAAAAGCAGCTAAACCCCATTATAAAAATAAATTACTTCAAAAGACCCATGAAACAAAGACAGTGAAAGAGAAATTCTTACAAAATTCGTTCAGGGGCTGTGATGCAACCTGAATTGACCATATATAGACACACAGCTGGATGAGACATAAGGGTGGACACTCTTGGGGCTGAGAGGTTTGGTGAGGTTGGGTGAGCAAACGCAGACCCTTTCAAGTAATACTGCGTGGTACCCAGCCCATGGGTCCCAAATCTCCAGGTTCAAGGGCATCTTCCTACATCGAAAACATGCATGAGAAACCCATAAGATGGTACACCGTGTGACCCGGAAAGGTTTCTAAAACGCACCTCATTTCTCATCTCCTTGTGCTCGGGGTCGCCATTCCAGCCGCTTTACTAGCCATCTCCCTCCTTGGAGAATCAGCAGCACCTTTAACCTCCTGTTCCGTACAGCTTGCAATTTGTCCTGAGGATGAACAGAAGGAGGGGGAACCAATGAGAGACTAGCTCTAGGTGTTGGGACAGGCACAGGTCACTCTATTTTCCCATCAGGAGGAAGAATTAACCACAGGCTCAGCCTGCCCCACCCCCCGGAACCAGAATAGGGCCAGAAGCAATCCTGCGCTTTTGCGGCCAGCTCCCAAAAAAAGCGAGTGGAAAAACGGAGCTCAGGGGCACTGCAATTCACAAACCTGCAGAGTTATAAATGATAACTCTCATCCCCAAATATATTGAGGGAAGGCAACGAAGAGGATTTGAAAGCAAGGCAGAATTGCAGGAAACAGATTTCAGGAGGTACATTCGAATCGCCTTTAAAGCACATGAAAAGCGGCAAAACGTCGACAATGTTGCCCTTGGCCAAAAAGGGCGTATGCGTTTTTTCCTGAATATATTCAGGAAAAAACGCATACGCCCTTTTTGGCCAACCAAGCAACCTGGAAAGGCAAATCAGCGCTACAAAGAAGTCTCGTTTCCCATCGGTCAAAAGGGCCATGCTGAAAAACGTGTCAAAACCAGAAATGCAGGACAGGCCATGGAGAAATGGGAGCCTTGCTACGCTGATGGGCGGGATGTAAATTGCCAACAGCCACTCTGGAGAAGTGTACGGTGTGTCCTGAAATATCTAAAAAACACAGCTTAGAGAGAATAGGGCAATTCCATTCATGGGCGTATAAATTGGGAAAACTAAAAAGCAGCAAGACAGAGGCACCCCGAAGATTAGGGTTGCTCTGTTGACAACAACCTCCACTTTATTACACCTTAAATATCCCAGGAAAGGAAAAAATGGATAAAGAAGTTGTGGTCCGTATGTACAATGGAATATCACTCAGCCGTGAAATCAATGTTATAATGCTAGTAGCAGCATGATGAATGGATTTAGGTACGACGATTCTAAGTGAAATAAGTCACACAGAAAAACACACTTATCATAATCTAACACTTATAGAGGGAATGTTAAAATCCCTACACTTGAACTGAATTACAAAACAGAACAGAGTCACACATTTAGAAAACACACTATGGCTACTGAATGAGAAAGGTGATGTGGGGTGATGCATAAAACAAGGGTTTCAAATTAGCTCAGATACCGTTCCATAAACCCAATATGTAATAGACAAGACCTACTCCTTGCTCAGTGAACTGGATTCAACACCCCCTATTCACCGCACAAGAATATATCTGACTAGTAAGAATCTTAAAACCTATGTATTGATATCTCTCTGTGAGTCAAGTGCGTGTAAAGCGGCATAAACACAGCAGTGAAAAGCAGCTAAACCCCATTATAAAAATAAATTACTTTTAAAGACCCATGAAACAAAGACAGTGAAAGAGGAATTCTTACAAAATTCGTTCAGGGGCTGTGATGCAACCTGAATTGACCATATGTAGACACACAGCTGGATGAGACATAAGGGTGGACACTCTTGGGGCTGAGAGGTTTGGTGAGGTTGGGTGAGTAAACGCAGACCCTTTAAAGTAATACTGCGTGGTACACATCCCATGGGTCCCAAATCTCCAGGTTCAAGGGCATCTTCCTACATCGAAAACATGCATGAGAAACCCAGAAGTTGGTACACCGTGTGATCGGGAAAGGTTTCTAAAACGCACCTCATTTCTCATCTCCTTGTGCTCGGGGTCGCCATTCCAGCCGCTTTACTAGCCATCTCCCTCCTTGGAGAATCAGCAGCACCTTTAACCTCCTGTTCTGTACAGGTTGCAATTTGTCCTGAGGATGAACAGAAGGAGGGGGAACCAATGAGAGACTAGCTCTAGGTGTTGGGACAGGCACAGGTCACTCTATTTTCCCATCAGGAGGAAGAATTAACCACAGGCTCAGCCTGCCCCACCCCCCGGAACCAGAATAGGGCCAGAAGCAATCCTGCGCTTTTGCGGCCAGCTCCCAAAAAAAGCGAGTGGAAAAACGGAGCTCAGGGGCACTGCAATTCACAAACCTGCAGAGTTATAAATGATAACTCTCATCCCCAAATATATTGAGGGAAGGCAACGAAGAGGATTTGAAAGCAAGGCAGAATTGCAGGAAACAGATTTCAGGAGGTACATTCGAATCGCCTTTAAAGCACATGAAAAGCGGCAAAACGTCGACAATGTTGCCCTTGGCCAAAAAGGGCGTATGCGTTTTTTCCTGAATATATTCAGGAAAAAACGCATACGCCCTTTTTGGCCAACCAAGCAACCTGGAAAGGCAAATCAGCGCTACAAAGAAGTCTCGTTTCCCATCGGTCAAAAGGGCCATGCTGAAAAACGTGTCAAAACCAGAAATGCAGGACAGGCCATGGAGAAATGGGAGCCTTGCTACGCTGATGGGCGGGATGTAAATTGCCAACAGCCACTCTGGAGAAGTGTACGGTGTGTCCTGAAATATCTAAAAAACACAGCTTAGAGAGAATAGGGCACTTCCATTCATGGGCGTATAAATTGGGAAAACTAAAAAGCAGCAAGACAGAGGCACCCCGAAGATTAGGGCTGCTCTGTTGACAACAACCTCCACTTTATTACACCTTAAATATCCCAGAAAAGAGAAAAATGGATAAAGAAGTTGTGGTCCTTATGTACAATGGAATATCACTCAGCCGTGAAATCAATGTTATAATGCTAGTAGCAGCATGATGAATGGATTTAGGTACGACGATTCTAAGTGAAATAAGTCACACAGAAAAACACACTTATCATAATCTAACACTTATAGAGGGAATGTTAAAATCCCTACACTTGAACTGAATTACAAAACAGAACAGAGTCACACATTTAGAAAACACACTATGGCTACTGAATGAGAAAGGTGATGTGGGGTGATGCATAAAACAAGGGTTTCAAATTAGCTCAGATACCGTTCCATAAACCCAATATGTAATAGACAAGACCTACTCCTTGCTCAGTGAACTGGATTCAACACCCCCTATTCACCGCACAAGAATATATCTGACTAGTAAGAATCTTAAAACCTATGTATTGATATCTCTCTGTGAGTCAAGTGCGTGTAAAGCGGCATAAACACAGCAGTGAAAAGCAGCTAAACCCCATTATAAAAATAAATTACTTTTAAAGACCCATGAAACAAAGACAGTGAAAGAGGAATTCTTACAAAATTCGTTCAGGGGCTGTGATGCAACCTGAATTGACCATATGTAGACACACAGCTGGATGAGACATAAGGGTGGACACTCTTGGGGCTGAGAGGTTTGGTGAGGTTGGGTGAGTAAACGCAGACCCTTTAAAGTAATACTGCGTGGTACACATCCCATGGGTCCCAAATCTCCAGGTTCAAGGGCATCTTCCTACATCGAAAACATGCATGAGAAACCCAGAAGTTGGTACACCGTGTGATCGGGAAAGGTTTCTAAAACGCACCTCATTTCTCATCTCCTTGTGCTCGGGGTCGCCATTCCAGCCGCTTTACTAGCCATCTCCCTCCTTGGAGAATCAGCAGCACCTTTAACCTCCTGTTCTGTACAGGTTGCAATTTGTCCTGAGGATGAACAGAAGGAGGGGGAACCAATGAGAGACTAGCTCTAGGTGTTGGGACAGGCACAGGTCACTCTATTTTCCCATCAGGAGGAAGAATTAACCACAGGCTCAGCCTGCCCCACCCCCCGGAACCAGAATAGGGCCAGAAGCAATCCTGCGCTTTTGCGGCCAGCTCCCAAAAAAAGCGAGTGGAAAAACGGAGCTCAGGGGCACTGCAATTCACAAACCTGCAGAGTTATAAATGATAACTCTCATCCCCAAATATATTGAGGGAAGGCAACGAAGAGGATTTGAAAGCAAGGGAGAATTGCAGGAAACAGATTTCAGGAGGTACATTCGAATCGCCTTTAAAGCACATGAAAAGCGGCAAAACGTCGACAATGTTGCCCTTGGCCAAAAAGGGCGTATGCGTTTTTTCCTGAATATATTCAGGAAAAAACGCATACGCCCTTTTTGGCCAACCAAGCAACCTGGAAAGGCAAATCAGCGCTACAAAGAAGTCTCGTTTCCCATCGGTCAAAAGGGCCATGCTGAAAAACGTGTCAAAACCAGAAATGCAGGACAGGCCATGGAGAAATGGGAGCCTTGCTACGCTGATGGGCGGGATGTAAATTGCCAACAGCCACTCTGGAGAAGTGTACGGTGTGTCCTGAAATATCTAAAAAACACAGCTTAGAGAGAATAGGGCACTTCCATTCATGGGCGTATAAATTGGGAAAACTAAAAAGCAGCAAGACAGAGGCACCCCGAAGATTAGGGCTGCTCTGTTGACAACAACCTCCACTTTATTACACCTTAAATATCCCAGAAAAGAGAAAAATGGATAAAGAAGTTGTGGTCCTTATGTACAATGGAATATCACTCAGCCATGAAATCAATGTTATACTGCTAGTAGCAGCATGATGAATGGATTTAGGTACGACGATTCTAAGTGAAATAAGTCACACAGAAAAAGACACTTATCATAAGCTATCACTTATAGAGGGAATGTAAAAATCGCTACACTTGAACTGAATTACAAAACAGAACAGAGTCACACATTTAGAAATCACACTATGGCTGCTGGAAGGGAAAGGGGAGGTGGGGTGATGCATAAAACAAGGGTTTCAAATTAGCTCAGATACCGTTCCATAAACCCAATATGTAATAGACAAGGACTACTCCTTGCTCAGTGAACTGGACTCAACACCTCCTATTCACCGCACAAGAATATATCTGACTAGTAAGAATCTTAAAACCTATGTATTGATATCTCTCTGTAAGTGAGTCAAGTGGGTGTAAAGCGGCATAAACACAGCAGTGAAAAGCAGCTAAACCCCATTATAAAAATAAATTACTTCAAAAGACCCATGAAACAAAGACAGTGAAAGAGAAATTCTTACAAAATTCGTTCAGGGGCTGTGATGCAACCTGAATTGACCATATATAGACACACAGCTGGATGAGACATAAGGGTGGACACTCTTGGGGCTGAGAGGTTTGGTGAGGTTGGGTGAGCAAACGCAGACCCTTTCAAGTAATACTGCGTGGTACCCAGCCCATGGGTCCCAAATCTCCAGGTTCAAGGGCATCTTCCTACATCGAAAACATGCATGAGAAACCCATAAGATGGTACACCGTGTGACCCGGAAAGGTTTCTAAAACGCACCTCATTTCTCATCTCCTTGTGCTCGGGGTCGCCATTCCAGCCGCTTTACTAGCCATCTCCCTCCTTGGAGAATCAGCAGCACCTTTAACCTCCTGTTCCGTACAGCTTGCAATTTGTCCTGAGGATGAACAGAAGGAGGGGGAACCAATGAGAGACTAGCTCTAGGTGTTGGGACAGGCACAGGTCACTCTATTTCCCCATCAGAAGGAAGAATTAACCACAGGCTCAGCCTGCCACCCTCGGAACCAGAATAGGGCCTGAAGCAATCCTGCGCTTTTGCGGCCAGCTCCCAAAAAAGCGAGTGGAAAAACGGAGCTCAGGGGCACTGCAATTCACAAACCTGCAGAGTTATAAATGATAACTCTCATCCCCAAATATATTGAGGGAAGGCAACGAAGAGGATTTGAAAGCAAGGCAGAATTGCAGGAAACAGATTTCAGGAGGTACATTCGAATCGCCTTTAAAGCACATGAAAAGCGGCAAAACGTCGACAATGTTGCCCTTGGCCAAAAAGGGCGTATGCGTTTTTTCCTGAATATATTCAGGAAAAAACGCATACGCCCTTTTTGGCCAACCAAGCAACCTGGAAAGGCAAATCAGCGCTACAAAGAAGTCTCGTTTCCCATCGGTCAAAAGGGCCATGCTGAAAAACGTGTCAAAACCAGAAATGCAGGACAGGCCATGGAGAAATGGGAGCCTTGCTACGCTGATGGGCGGGATGTAAATTGCCAACAGCCACTCTGGAGAAGTGTACGGTGTGTCCTGAAATATCTAAAAAACACAGCTTAGAGAGAATAGGGCACTTCCATTCATGGGCGTATAAATTGGGAAAACTAAAAAGCAGCAAGACAGAGGCACCCCGAAGATTAGGGCTGCTCTGTTGACAACAACCTCCACTTTATTACACCTTAAATATCCCAGAAAAGAGAAAAATGGATAAAGAAGTTGTGGTCCTTATGTACAATGGAATATCACTCAGCCATGAAATCAATGTTATACTGCTAGTAGCAGCATGATGAATGGATTTAGGTACGACGATTCTAAGTGAAATAAGTCACACAGAAAAAGACACTTATCATAAGCTATCACTTATAGAGGGAATGTAAAAATCGCTACACTTGAACTGAATTACAAAACAGAACAGAGTCACACATTTAGAAATCACACTATGGCTGCTGGAAGGGAAAGGGGAGGTGGGGTGATGCATAAAACAAGGGTTTCAAATTAGCTCAGATACCGTTCCATAAACCCAATATGTAATAGACAAGGACTACTCCTTGCTCAGTGAACTGGACTCAACACCTCCTATTCACCGCACAAGAATATATCTGACTAGTAAGAATCTTAAAACCTATGTATTGATATCTCTCTGTAAGTGAGTCAAGTGGGTGTAAAGCGGCATAAACACAGCAGTGAAAAGCAGCTAAACCCCATTATAAAAATAAATTACTTCAAAAGACCCATGAAACAAAGACAGTGAAAGAGAAATTCTTACAAAATTCGTTCAGGGGCTGTGATGCAACCTGAATTGACCATATATAGACACACAGCTGGATGAGACATAAGGGTGGACACTCTTGGGGCTGAGAGGTTTGGTGAGGTTGGGTGAGCAAACGCAGACCCTTTCAAGTAATACTGCGTGGTACCCAGCCCATGGGTCCCAAATCTCCAGGTTCAAGGGCATCTTCCTACATCGAAAACATGCATGAGAAACCCATAAGATGGTACACCGTGTGACCCGGAAAGGTTTCTAAAACGCACCTCATTTCTCATCTCCTTGTGCTCGGGGTCGCCATTCCAGCCGCTTTACTAGCCATCTCCCTCCTTGGAGAATCAGCAGCACCTTTAACCTCCTGTTCCGTACAGCTTGCAATTTGTCCTGAGGATGAACAGAAGGAGGGGGAACCAATGAGAGACTAGCTCTAGGTGTTGGGACAGGCACAGGTCACTCTATTTCCCCATCAGAAGGAAGAATTAACCACAGGCTCAGCCTGCCACCCTCGGAACCAGAATAGGACCTGAAGCAATCCTGCGCTTTTAGGGCCAGCTCCCAAAAAAGCGAGTGGAAAAACGGAGCTCAGGGGCACTGCAATTCACAAACCTGCAGAGTTATAAATGATAACTCTCATCCCCAAATATATTGAGGGAAGGCAACGAAGAGGATTTGAAAGCAAGGGAGAATTGCAGGAAACAGATTTCAGGAGGTACATTCGAATCGCCTTTAAAGCACATGAAAAGCGGCAAAACGTCGACAATGTTGCCCTTGGCCAAAAAGGGCGTATGCGTTTTTTCCTGAATATATTCAGGAAAAAACGCATACGCCCTTTTTGGCCAACCAAGCAACCTGGAAAGGCAAATCAGCGCTACAAAGAAGTCTCGTTTCCCATCGGTCAAAAGGGCCATGCTGAAAAACGTGTCAAAACCAGAAATGCAGGACAGGCCATGGAAAAATGGGAGCCTTGCTACGCTGATGGGCGGGATGTAAATTGCCAACAGCCACTCTGGAGAAGTGTACGGTGTGTCCTGAAATATCTAAAAAACACAGCTTAGAGAGAATAGGGCACTTCCATTCTTGGGCGTATAAATTGGGAAAACTAAAAAGCAGCAAGACAGAGGCACCCCGAAAATTAGGGTTGCTCTGTTGACAGCAACCTCCACTTTATTACACCTTAAATATCCCAGGAAAGGAAAAAATGGATAAAGAAGTTGTGGTCCGTATGTACAATGGAATATCACTCAGCCGTGAAATCAATGTTATAATGCTAGTAGCAGCATGATGAATGGATTTAGGTACGACGATTCTAAGTGAAATAAGTCACACAGAAAAACACACTTATCATAATCTAACACTTATAGAGGGAATGTTAAAATCCCTACACTTGAACTGAATTACAAAACAGAACAGAGTCACACATTTAGAAAACACACTATGGCTACTGAATGAGAAAGGTGATGTGGGGTGATGCATAAAACAAGGGTTTCAAATTAGCTCAGATACCGTTCCATAAACCCAATATGTAATAGACAAGACCTACTCCTTGCTCAGTGAACTGGATTCAACACCCCCTATTCACCGCACAAGAATATATCTGACTAGTAAGAATCTTAAAACCTATGTATTGATATCTCTCTGTAAGTGAGTCAAGTGCGTGTAAAGCGGCATAAACACAGCAGTGAAAAGCAGCTAAACCCCATTATAAAAATAAATTACTTTTAAAGACCCATGAAACAAAGACAGTGAAAGAGGAATTCTTACAAAATTCGTTCAGGGGCTGTGATGGAACCTGAATTGACCATATGTAGACACACAGCTGGATGAGACATAAGGGTGGACACTCTTGGGGCTGAGAGGTTTGGTGAGGTTGGGTGAGTAAACGCAGACCCTTTAAAGTAATACTGCGTGGTACACATCCCATGGGTCCCAAATCTCCAGGTTCAAGGGCCTCTTCCTACATCGAAAACATGCATGAGAAACCCAGAAGTTGGTACACCGTGTGATCGGGAAAGGTTTCTAAAACGCACCTCATTTCTCATCTCCTTGTGCTCGGGGTCGCCATTCCAGCCGCTTTACTAGCCATCTCCCTCCTTGGAGAATCAGCAGCACCTTTAACCTCCTGTTCTGTACAGGTTGCAATTTGTCCTGAGGATGAACAGAAGGAGGGGGAACCAATGAGAGACTAGCTCTAGGTGTTGGGACAGGCACAGGTCACTCTATTTTCCCATCAGGAGGAAGAATTAACCACAGGCTCAGCCTGCCCCACCCCCCGGAACCAGAATAGGGCCAGAAGCAATACTGCGCTTTTGCGGCCAGCTCCCAAAAAAAGCGAGTGGAAAAACGGAGCTCAGGGGCACTGCAATTCACAAACCTGCAGAGTTATAAATGATAACTCTCATCCCCAAATATATTGAGGGAAGGCAACGAAGAGGATTTGAAAGCAAGGCAGAATTGCAGGAAACAGATTTCAGGAGGTACATTCGAATCGCCTTTAAAGCACATGAAAAGCGGCAAAACGTCGACAATGTTGCCCTTGGCCAAAAAGGGCGTATGCGTTTTTTCCTGAATATATTCAGGAAAAAACGCATACGCCCTTTTTGGCCAACCAAGCAACCTGGAAAGGCAAATCAGCGCTACAAAGAAGTCTCGTTTCCCATCGGTCAAAAGGGCCATGCTGAAAAACGTGTCAAAACCAGAAATGCAGGACAGGCCATGGAGAAATGGGAGCCTTGCTACGCTGATGGGCGGGATGTAAATTGCCAACAGCCACTCTGGAGAAGTGTACGGTGTGTCCTGAAATATCTAAAAAACACAGCTTAGAGAGAATAGGGCACTTCCATTCATGGGCGTATAAATTGGGAAAACTAAAAAGCAGCAAGACAGAGGCACCCCGAAGATTAGGGTTGCTCTGTTGACAACAACCTCCACTTTATTACACCTTAAATATCCCAGGAAAGGAAAAAATGGATAAAGAAGTTGTGGTCCGTATGTACAATGGAATATCACTCAGCCGTGAAATCAATGTTATAATGCTAGTAGCAGCATGATGAATGGATTTAGGTACGACGATTCTAAGTGAAATAAGTCACACAGAAAAACACACTTATCATAATCTAACACTTATAGAGGGAATGTTAAAATCCCTACACTTGAACTGAATTACAAAACAGAACAGAGTCACACATTTAGAAAACACACTATGGCTACTGAATGAGAAAGGTGATGTGGGGTGATGCATAAAACAAGGGTTTCAAATTAGCTCAGATACCGTTCCATAAACCCAATATGTAATAGACAAGACCTACTCCTTGCTCAGTGAACTGGATTCAACACCCCCTATTCACCGCACAAGAATATATCTGACTAGTAAGAATCTTAAAACCTATGTATTGATATCTCTCTGTGAGTCAAGTGCGTGTAAAGCGGCATAAACACAGCAGTGAAAAGCAGCTAAACCCCATTATAAAAATAAATTACTTTTAAAGACCCATGAAACAAAGACAGTGAAAGAGGAATTCTTACAAAATTCGTTCAGGGGCTGTGATGCAACCTGAATTGACCATATGTAGACACACAGCTGGATGAGACATAAGGGTGGACACTCTTGGGGCTGAGAGGTTTGGTGAGGTTGGGTGAGTAAACGCAGACCCTTTAAAGTAATACTGCGTGGTACACATCCCATGGGTCCCAAATCTCCAGGTTCAAGGGCATCTTCCTACATCGAAAACATGCATGAGAAACCCAGAAGTTGGTACACCGTGTGATCGGGAAAGGTTTCTAAAACGCACCTCATTTCTCATCTCCTTGTGCTCGGGGTCGCCATTCCAGCCGCTTTACTAGCCATCTCCCTCCTTGGAGAATCAGCAGCACCTTTAACCTCCTGTTCTGTACAGGTTGCAATTTGTCCTGAGGATGAACAGAAGGAGGGGGAACCAATGAGAGACTAGCTCTAGGTGTTGGGACAGGCACAGGTCACTCTATTTTCCCATCAGGAGGAAGAATTAACCACAGGCTCAGCCTGCCCCACCCCCCGGAACCAGAATAGGGCCAGAAGCAATCCTGCGCTTTTGCGGCCAGCTCCCAAAAAAGCGAGTGGAAAAACGGAGCTCAGGGGCACTGCAATTCACAAACCTGCAGAGTTATAAATGATAACTCTCATCCCCAAATATATTGAGGGAAGGCAACGAAGAGGATTTGAAAGCAAGGCAGAATTGCAGGAAACAGATTTCAGGAGGTACATTCGAATCGCCTTTAAAGCACATGAAAAGCGGCAAAACGTCGACAATGTTGCCCTTGGCCAAAAAGGGCGTATGCGTTTTTTCCTGAATATATTCAGGAAAAAACTCATACGCCCTTTTTGGCCAACCAAGCAACCTGGAAAGGCAAATCAGCGCTACAAAGAAGTCTCGTTTCCCATCGGTCAAAAGGGCCATGCTGAAAAACGTGTCAAAACCAGAAATGCAGGACAGGCCATGGAGAAATGGGAGCCTTGCTACGCTGATGGGCGGGATGTAAATTGCCAACAGCCACTCTGGAGAAGTGTACGGTGTGTCCTGAAATATCTAAAAAACACAGCTTAGAGAGAATAGGGCACTTCCATTCATGGGCGTATAAATTGGGAAAACTAAAAAGCAGCAAGACAGAGGCACCCCGAAGATTAGGGCTGCTCTGTTGACAACAACCTCCACTTTATTACACCTTAAATATCCCAGAAAAGAGAAAAATGGATAAAGAAGTTGTGGTCCTTATGTACAATGGAATATCACTCAGCCATGAAATCAATGTTATACTGCTAGTAGCAGCATGATGAATGGATTTAGGTACGACGATTCTAAGTGAAATAAGTCACACAGAAAAAGACACTTATCATAAGCTATCACTTATAGAGGGAATGTAAAAATCGCTACACTTGAACTGAATTACAAAACAGAACCGAGTCACACATTTAGAAATCACACTATGGCTGCTGGAAGGGAAAGGGGAGGTGGGGTGATGCATAAAACAAGGGTTTCAAATTAGCTCAGATACCGTTCCATAAACCCAATATGTAATAGACAAGGACTACTCCTTGCTCAGTGAACTGGACTCAACACCCCCTATTCACCGCACAAGAATATATCTGACTAGTAAGAATCTTAAAACCTATGGATTGATATCTCTCTCTAAGTGAGTCAAGTGCGTGTAAAGCGGCATAAACACAGCAGTGAAAAGCAGCTAAACCCCATTATAAAAATAAATTACTTTTAAAGACCCATGAAACAAAGACAGTGAAAGAGGAATTCTTACAAAATTCGTTCAGGGGCTGTGATGCAACCTGAATTGACCATATGTAGACACACAGCTGGATGAGACATAAGGGTGGACACTCTTGGGGCTGAGAGGTTTGGTGAGGTTGGGTGAGTAAACGCAGACCCTTTAAAGTAATACTGCGTGGTACACATCCCATGGGTCCCAAATCTCCAGGTTCAAGGGCATCTTCCTACATCGAAAACATGCATGAGAAACCCAGAAGTTGGTACACCGTGTGATCGGGAAAGGTTTCTAAAACGCACCTCATTTCTCATCTCCTTGTGCTCGGGGTCGCCATTCCAGCCGCTTTACTAGCCATCTCCCTCCTTGGAGAATCAGCAGCACCTTTAACCTCCTGTTCTGTACAGGTTGCAATTTGTCCTGAGGATGAACAGAAGGAGGGGGAACCAATGAGAGACTAGCTCTAGGTGTTGGGACAGGCACAGGTCACTCTATTTTCCCATCAGGAGGAAGAATTAACCACAGGCTCAGCCTGCCCCACCCCCCGGAACCAGAATAGGGCCAGAAGCAATCCTGCGCTTTTGCGGCCAGCTCCCAAAAAAAGCGAGTGGAAAAACGGAGCTCAGGGGCACTGCAATTCACAAACCTGCAGAGTTATAAATGATAACTCTCATCCCCAAATATATTGAGGGAAGGCAACGAAGAGGATTTGAAAGCAAGGCAGAATTGCAGGAAACAGATTTCAGGAGGTACATTCGAATCGCCTTTAAAGCACATGAAAAGCGGCAAAACGTCGACAATGTTGCCCTTGGCCAAAAAGGGCGTATGCGTTTTTTCCTGAATATATTCAGGAAAAAACGCATACGCCCTTTTTGGCCAACCAAGCAACCTGGAAAGGCAAATCAGCGCTACAAAGAAGTCTCGTTTCCCATCGGTCAAAAGGGCCATGCTGAAAAACGTGTCAAAACCAGAAATGCAGGACAGGCCATGGAGAAATGGGAGCCTTGCTACGCTGATGGGCGGGATGTAAATTGCCAACAGCCACTCTGGAGAAGTGTACGGTGTGTCCTGAAATATCTAAAAAACACAGCTTAGAGAGAATAGGGCACTTCCATTCATGGGCGTATAAATTGGGAAAACTAAAAAGCAGCAAGACAGAGGCACCCCGAAGATTAGGGCTGCTCTGTTGACAACAACCTCCACTTTATTACACCTTAAATATCCCAGAAAAGAGAAAAATGGATAAAGAAGTTGTGGTCCTTATGTACAATGGAATATCACTCAGCCGTGAAATCAATGTTATAATGCTAGTAGCAGCATGATGAATGGATTTAGGTACGACGATTCTAAGTGAAATAAGTCACACAGAAAAACACACTTATCATAATCTAACACTTATAGAGGGAATGTTAAAATCCCTACACTTGAACTGAATTACAAAACAGAACAGAGTCACACATTTAGAAAACACACTATGGCTACTGAATGAGAAAGGTGATGTGGGGTGATGCATAAAACAAGGGTTTCAAATTAGCTCAGATACCGTTCCATAAACCCAATATGTAATAGACAAGACCTACTCCTTGCTCAGTGAACTGGATTCAACACCCCCTATTCACCGCACAAGAATATATCTGACTAGTAAGAATCTTAAAACCTATGTATTGATATCTCTCTGTGAGTCAAGTGCGTGTAAAGCGGCATAAACACAGCAGTGAAAAGCAGCTAAACCCCATTATAAAAATAAATTACTTTTAAAGACCCATGAAACAAAGACAGTGAAAGAGGAATTCTTACAAAATTCGTTCAGGGGCTGTGATGCAACCTGAATTGACCATATGTAGACACACAGCTGGATGAGACATAAGGGTGGACACTCTTGGGGCTGAGAGGTTTGGTGAGGTTGGGTGAGTAAACGCAGACCCTTTAAAGTAATACTGCGTGGTACACATCCCATGGGTCCCAAATCTCCAGGTTCAAGGGCATCTTCCTACATCGAAAACATGCATGAGAAACCCAGAAGTTGGTACACCGTGTGATCGGGAAAGGTTTCTAAAACGCACCTCATTTCTCATCTCCTTGTGCTCGGGGTCGCCATTCCAGCCGCTTTACTAGCCATCTCCCTCCTTGGAGAATCAGCAGCACCTTTAACCTCCTGTTCTGTACAGGTTGCAATTTGTCCTGAGGATGAACAGAAGGAGGGGGAACCAATGAGAGACTAGCTCTAGGTGTTGGGACAGGCACAGGTCACTCTATTTCCCCATCAGAAGGAAGAATTAACCACAGGCTCAGCCTGCCACCCTCGGAACCAGAATAGGGCCAGAAGCAATCCTGCGCTTTTGCGGCCAGCTCCCAAAAAAAGCGAGTGGAAAAACGGAGCTCAGGGGCACTGCAATTCACAAACCTGCAGAGTTATAAATGATAACTCTCATCCCCAAATATATTGAGGGAAGGCAACGAAGAGGATTTGAAAGCAAGGCAGAATTGCAGGAAACAGATTTCAGGAGGTACATTCGAATCGCCTTTAAAGCACATGAAAAGCGGCAAAACGTCGACAATGTTGCCCTTGGCCAAAAAGGGCGTATGCGTTTTTTCCTGAATATATTCAGGAAAAAACGCATACGCCCTTTTTGGCCAACCAAGCAACCTGGAAAGGCAAATCAGCGCTACAAAGAAGTCTCGTTTCCCATCGGTCAAAAGGGCCATGCTGAAAAACGTGTCAAAACCAGAAATGCAGGACAGGCCATGGAGAAATGGGAGCCTTGCTACGCTGATGGGCGGGATGTAAATTGCCAACAGCCACTCTGGAGAAGTGTACGGTGTGTCCTGAAATATCTAAAAAACACAGCTTAGAGAGAATAGGGCACTTCCATTCATGGGCGTATAAATTGGGAAAACTAAAAAGCAGCAAGACAGAGGCACCCCGAAGATTAGGGTTGCTCTGTTGACAACAACCTCCACTTTATTACACCTTAAATATCCCAGGAAAGGAAAAAATGGATAAAGAAGTTGTGGTCCGTATGTACAATGGAATATCACTCAGCCGTGAAATCAATGTTATAATGCTAGTAGCAGCATGATGAATGGATTTAGGTACGACGATTCTAAGTGAAATAAGTCACACAGAAAAACACACTTATCATAATCTAACACTTATAGAGGGAATGTTAAAATCCCTACACTTGAACTGAATTACAAAACAGAACAGAGTCACACATTTAGAAAACACACTATGGCTACTGAATGAGAAAGGTGATGTGGGGTGATGCATAAAACAAGGGTTTCAAATTAGCTCAGATACCGTTCCATAAACCCAATATGTAATAGACAAGACCTACTCCTTGCTCAGTGAACTGGATTCAACACCCCCTATTCACCGCACAAGAATATATCTGACTAGTAAGAATCTTAAAACCTATGTATTGATATCTCTCTGTGAGTCAAGTGCGTGTAAAGCGGCATAAACACAGCAGTGAAAAGCAGCTAAACCCCATTATAAAAATAAATTACTTTTAAAGACCCATGAAACAAAGACAGTGAAAGAGGAATTCTTACAAAATTCGTTCAGGGGCTGTGATGCAACCTGAATTGACCATATGTAGACACACAGCTGGATGAGACATAAGGGTGGACACTCTTGGGGCTGAGAGGTTTGGTGAGGTTGGGTGAGTAAACGCAGACCCTTTAAAGTAATACTGCGTGGTACACATCCCATGGGTCCCAAATCTCCAGGTTCAAGGGCATCTTCCTACATCGAAAACATGCATGAGAAACCCAGAAGTTGGTACACCGTGTGATCGGGAAAGGTTTCTAAAACGCACCTCATTTCTCATCTCCTTGTGCTCGGGGTCGCCATTCCAGCCGCTTTACTAGCCATCTCCCTCCTTGGAGAATCAGCAGCACCTTTAACCTCCTGTTCTGTACAGGTTGCAATTTGTCCTGAGGATGAACAGAAGGAGGGGGAACCAATGAGAGACTAGCTCTAGGTGTTGGGACAGGCACAGGTCACTCTATTTTCCCATCAGGAGGAAGAATTAACCACAGGCTCAGCCTGCCCCACCCCCCGGAACCAGAATAGGGCCAGAAGCAATCCTGCGCTTTTGCGGCCAGCTCCCAAAAAAGCGAGTGGAAAAACGGAGCTCAGGGGCACTGCAATTCACAAACCTGCAGAGTTATAAATAATAACTCTCATCCCCAAATATATTGAGGGAAGGCAACGAAGAGGATTTGAAAGCAAGGCAGAATTGCAGGAAACAGATTTCAGGAGGTACATTCGAATCGCCTTTAAAGCACATGAAAAGCGGCAAAACGTCGACAATGTTGCCCTTGGCCAAAAAGGGCGTATGCGTTTTTTCCTGAATATATTCAGGAAAAAACGCATACGCCCTTTTTGGCCAACCAAGCAACCTGGAAAGGCAAATCAGCGCTACAAAGAAGTCTCGTTTCCCATCGGTCAAAAGGGCCATGCTGAAAAACGTGTCAAAACCAGAAATGCAGGACAGGCCATGGAGAAATGGGAGCCTTGCTACGCTGATGGGCGGGATGTAAATTGCCAACAGCCACTCTGGAGAAGTGTACGGTGTGTCCTGAAATATCTAAAAAACACAGCTTAGAGAGAATAGGGCACTTCCATTCATGGGCGTATAAATTGGGAAAACTAAAAAGCAGCAAGACAGAGGCACCCCGAAGATTAGGGCTGCTCTGTTGACAACAACCTCCACTTTATTACACCTTAAATATCCCAGAAAAGAGAAAAATGGATAAAGAAGTTGTGGTCCTTATGTACAATGGAATATCACTCAGCCATGAAATCAATGTTATACTGCTAGTAGCAGCATGATGAATGGATTTAGGTACGACGATTCTAAGTGAAATAAGTCACACAGAAAAAGACACTTATCATAAGCTATCACTTATAGAGGGAATGTAAAAATCGCTACACTTGAACTGAATTACAAAACAGAACAGAGTCACACATTTAGAAATCACACTATGGCTGCTGGAAGGGAAAGGGGAGGTGGGGTGATGCATAAAACAAGGGTTTCAAATTAGCTCAGATACCGTTCCATAAACCCAATATGTAATAGACAAGGACTACTCCTTGCTCAGTGAACTGGACTCAACACCCCCTATTCACCGCACAAGAATATATCTGACTAGTAAGAATCTTAAAACCTATGGATTGATATCTCTCTCTAAGTGAGTCAAGTGCGTGTAAAGCGGCATAAACACAGCAGTGAAAAGCAGCTAAACCCCATTATAAAAATAAATTACTTTTAAAGACCCATGAAACAAAGACAGTGAAAGAGGAATTCTTACAAAATTCGTTCAGGGGCTGTGATGCAACCTGAATTGACCATATGTAGACACACAGCTGGATGAGACATAAGGGTGGACACTCTTGGGGCTGAGAGGTTTGGTGAGGTTGGGTGAGTAAACGCAGACCCTTTAAAGTAATACTGCGTGGTACACATCCCATGGGTCCCAAATCTCCAGGTTCAAGGGCATCTTCCTACATCGAAAACATGCATGAGAAACCCAGAAGTTGGTACACCGTGTGATCGGGAAAGGTTTCTAAAACGCACCTCATTTCTCATCTCCTTGTGCTCGGGGTCGCCATTCCAGCCGCTTTACTAGCCATCTCCCTCCTTGGAGAATCAGCAGCACCTTTAACCTCCTGTTCTGTACAGGTTGCAATTTGTCCTGAGGATGAACAGAAGGAGGGGGAACCAATGAGAGACTAGCTCTAGGTGTTGGGACAGGCACAGGTCACTCTATTTTCCCATCAGGAGGAAGAATTAACCACAGGCTCAGCCTGCCCCACCCCCCGGAACCAGAATAGGGCCAGAAGCAATCCTGCGCTTTTGCGGCCAGCTCCCAAAAAAAGCGAGTGGAAAAACGGAGCTCAGGGGCACTGCAATTCACAAACCTGCAGAGTTATAAATGATAACTCTCATCCCCAAATATATTGAGGGAAGGCAACGAAGAGGATTTGAAAGCAAGGCAGAATTGCAGGAAACAGATTTCAGGAGGTACATTCGAATCGCCTTTAAAGCACATGAAAAGCGGCAAAACGTCGACAATGTTGCCCTTGGCCAAAAAGGGCGTATGCGTTTTTTCCTGAATATATTCAGGAAAAAACGCATACGCCCTTTTTGGCCAACCAAGCAACCTGGAAAGGCAAATCAGCGCTACAAAGAAGTCTCGTTTCCCATCGGTCAAAAGGGCCATGCTGAAAAACGTGTCAAAACCAGAAATGCAGGACAGGCCATGGAGAAATGGGAGCCTTGCTACGCTGATGGGCGGGATGTAAATTGCCAACAGCCACTCTGGAGAAGTGTACGGTGTGTCCTGAAATATCTAAAAAACACAGCTTAGAGAGAATAGGGCACTTCCATTCATGGGCGTATAAATTGGGAAAACTAAAAAGCAGCAAGACAGAGGCACCCCGAAGATTAGGGCTGCTCTGTTGACAACAACCTCCACTTTATTACACCTTAAATATCCCAGAAAAGAGAAAAATGGATAAAGAAGTTGTGGTCCTTATGTACAATGGAATATCACTCAGCCGTGAAATCAATGTTATAATGCTAGTAGCAGCATGATGAATGGATTTAGGTACGACGATTCTAAGTGAAATAAGTCACACAGAAAAACACACTTATCATAATCTAACACTTATAGAGGGAATGTTAAAATCCCTACACTTGAACTGAATTACAAAACAGAACAGAGTCACACATTTAGAAAACACACTATGGCTACTGAATGAGAAAGGTGATGTGGGGTGATGCATAAAACAAGGGTTTCAAATTAGCTCAGATACCGTTCCATAAACCCAATATGTAATAGACAAGACCTACTCCTTGCTCAGTGAACTGGATTCAACACCCCCTATTCACCGCACAAGAATATATCTGACTAGTAAGAATCTTAAAACCTATGTATTGATATCTCTCTGTGAGTCAAGTGCGTGTAAAGCGGCATAAACACAGCAGTGAAAAGCAGCTAAACCCCATTATAAAAATAAATTACTTTTAAAGACCCATGAAACAAAGACAGTGAAAGAGGAATTCTTACAAAATTCGTTCAGGGGCTGTGATGCAACCTGAATTGACCATATGTAGACACACAGCTGGATGAGACATAAGGGTGGACACTCTTGGGGCTGAGAGGTTTGGTGAGGTTGGGTGAGTAAACGCAGACCCTTTAAAGTAATACTGCGTGGTACACATCCCATGGGTCCCAAATCTCCAGGTTCAAGGGCATCTTCCTACATCGAAAACATGCATGAGAAACCCAGAAGTTGGTACACCGTGTGATCGGGAAAGGTTTCTAAAACGCACCTCATTTCTCATCTCCTTGTGCTCGGGGTCGCCATTCCAGCCGCTTTACTAGCCATCTCCCTCCTTGGAGAATCAGCAGCACCTTTAACCTCCTGTTCTGTACAGGTTGCAATTTGTCCTGAGGATGAACAGAAGGAGGGGGAACCAATGAGAGACTAGCTCTAGGTGTTGGGACAGGCACAGGTCACTCTATTTCCCCATCAGAAGGAAGAATTAACCACAGGCTCAGCCTGCCACCCTCGGAACCAGAATAGGGCCAGAAGCAATCCTGCGCTTTTGCGGCCAGCTCCCAAAAAAGCGAGTGGAAAAACGGAGCTCAGGGGCACTGCAATTCACAAACCTGCAGAGTTATAAATGATAACTCTCATCCCCAAATATATTGAGGGAAGGCAACGAAGAGGATTTGAAAGCAAGGCAGAATTGCAGGAAACAGATTTCAGGAGGTACATTCGAATCGCCTTTAAAGCACATGAAAAGCGGCAAAACGTCGACAATGTTGCCCTTGGCCAAAAAGGGCGTATGCGTTTTTTCCTGAATATATTCAGGAAAAAACGCATACGCCCTTTTTGGCCAACCAAGCAACCTGGAAAGGCAAATCAGCGCTACAAAGAAGTCTCGTTTCCCATCGGTCAAAAGGGCCATGCTGAAAAACGTGTCAAAACCAGAAATGCAGGACAGGCCATGGAGAAATGGGAGCCTTGCTACGCTGATGGGCGGGATGTAAATTGCCAACAGCCACTCTGGAGAAGTGTACGGTGTGTCCTGAAATATCTAAAAAACACAGCTTAGAGAGAATAGGGCACTTCCATTCATGGGCGTATAAATTGGGAAAACTAAAAAGCAGCAAGACAGAGGCACCCCGAAGATTAGGGCTGCTCTGTTGACAACAACCTCCACTTTATTACACCTTAAATATCCCAGAAAAGAGAAAAATGGATAAAGAAGTTGTGGTCCTTATGTACAATGGAATATCACTCAGCCATGAAATCAATGTTATACTGCTAGTAGCAGCATGATGAATGGATTTAGGTACGACGATTCTAAGTGAAATAAGTCACACAGAAAAAGACACTTATCATAAGCTATCACTTATAGAGGGAATGTAAAAATCGCTACACTTGAACTGAATTACAAAACAGAACAGAGTCACACATTTAGAAATCACACTATGGCTGCTGGAAGGGAAAGGGGAGGTGGGGTGATGCATAAAACAAGGGTTTCAAATTAGCTCAGATACCGTTCCATAAACCCAACATGTAATAGACAAGACCTACTCCTTGCTCAGTGAACTGGACCCAACACCCCCTATTCACCTCACAAGAATATATCTGACTAGTAAGAATCTTAAAACCTATGTATTGATATCTCTCTGTAAGTGAGTCAAGTGGGTGTAAAGCGGCATAAACACAGCAGTGAAAAGCAGCTAAACCCCATTATAAAAATAAATTACTTCAAAAGACCCATGAAACAAAGACAGTGAAAGAGAAATTCTTACAAAATTCGTTCAGGGGCTGTGATGCAACCTGAATTGACCATATATAGACACACAGCTGGATGAGACATAAGGGTGGACACTCTTGGGGCTGAGAGGTTTGGTGAGGTTGGGTGAGCAAACGCAGACCCTTTCAAGTAATACTGCGTGGTACCCAGCCCATGGGTCCCAAATCTCCAGGTTCAAGGGCATCTTCCTACATCGAAAACATGCATGAGAAACCCATAAGATGGTACACCGTGTGACCCGGAAAGGTTTCTAAAACGCACCTCATTTCTCATCTCCTTGTGCTCGGGGTCGCCATTCCAGCCGCTTTACTAGCCATCTCCCTCCTTGGAGAATCAGCAGCACCTTTAACCTCCTGTTCCGTACAGCTTGCAATTTGTCCTGAGGATGAACAGAAGGAGGGGGAACCAATGAGAGACTAGCTCTAGGTGTTGGGACAGGCACAGGTCACTCTATTTTCCCATCAGGAGGAAGAATTAACCACAGGCTCAGCCTGCCCCACCCCCCGGAACCAGAATAGGGCCAGAAGCAATCCTGCGCTTTTGCGGCCAGCTCCCAAAAAAAGCGAGTGGAAAAACGGAGCTCAGGGGCACTGCAATTCACAAACCTGCAGAGTTATAAATGATAACTCTCATCCCCAAATATATTGAGGGAAGGCAACGAAGAGGATTTGAAAGCAAGGCAGAATTGCAGGAAACAGATTTCAGGAGGTACATTCGAATCGCCTTTAAAGCACATGAAAAGCGGCAAAACGTCGACAATGTTGCCCTTGGCCAAAAAGGGCGTATGCGTTTTTTCCTGAATATATTCAGGAAAAAACGCATACGCCCTTTTTGGCCAACCAAGCAACCTGGAAAGGCAAATCAGCGCTACAAAGAAGTCTCGTTTCCCATCGGTCAAAAGGGCCATGCTGAAAAACGTGTCAAAACCAGAAATGCAGGACAGGCCATGGAGAAATGGGAGCCTTGCTACGCTGATGGGCGGGATGTAAATTGCCAACAGCCACTCTGGAGAAGTGTACGGTGTGTCCTGAAATATCTAAAAAACACAGCTTAGAGAGAATAGGGCACTTCCATTCATGGGCGTATAAATTGGGAAAACTAAAAAGCAGCAAGACAGAGGCACCCCGAAGATTAGGGTTGCTCTGTTGACAACAACCTCCACTTTATTACACCTTAAATATCCCAGGAAAGGAAAAAATGGATAAAGAAGTTGTGGTCCGTATGTACAATGGAATATCACTCAGCCGTGAAATCAATGTTATAATGCTAGTAGCAGCATGATGAATGGATTTAGGTACGACGATTCTAAGTGAAATAAGTCACACAGAAAAACACACTTATCATAATCTAACACTTATAGAGGGAATGTTAAAATCCCTACACTTGAACTGAATTACAAAACAGAACAGAGTCACACATTTAGAAAACACACTATGGCTACTGAATGAGAAAGGTGATGTGGGGTGATGCATAAAACAAGGGTTTCAAATTAGCTCAGATACCGTTCCATAAACCCAATATGTAATAGACAAGACCTACTCCTTGCTCAGTGAACTGGATTCAACACCCCCTATTCACCGCACAAGAATATATCTGACTAGTAAGAATCTTAAAACCTATGTATTGATATCTCTCTGTGAGTCAAGTGCGTGTAAAGCGGCATAAACACAGCAGTGAAAAGCAGCTAAACCCCATTATAAAAATAAATTACTTTTAAAGACCCATGAAACAAAGACAGTGAAAGAGGAATTCTTACAAAATTCGTTCAGGGGCTGTGATGCAACCTGAATTGACCATATGTAGACACACAGCTGGATGAGACATAAGGGTGGACACTCTTGGGGCTGAGAGGTTTGGTGAGGTTGGGTGAGTAAACGCAGACCCTTTAAAGTAATACTGCGTGGTACACATCCCATGGGTCCCAAATCTCCAGGTTCAAGGGCATCTTCCTACATCGAAAACATGCATGAGAAACCCAGAAGTTGGTACACCGTGTGATCGGGAAAGGTTTCTAAAACGCACCTCATTTCTCATCTCCTTGTGCTCGGGGTCGCCATTCCAGCCGCTTTACTAGCCATCTCCCTCCTTGGAGAATCAGCAGCACCTTTAACCTCCTGTTCTGTACAGGTTGCAATTTGTCCTGAGGATGAACAGAAGGAGGGGGAACCAATGAGAGACTAGCTCTAGGTGTTGGGACAGGCACAGGTCACTCTATTTTCCCATCAGGAGGAAGAATTAACCACAGGCTCAGCCTGCCCCACCCCCCGGAACCAGAATAGGGCCAGAAGCAATCCTGCGCTTTTGCGGCCAGCTCCCAAAAAAAGCGAGTGGAAAAACGGAGCTCAGGGGCACTGCAATTCACAAACCTGCAGAGTTATAAATGATAACTCTCATCCCCAAATATATTGAGGGAAGGCAACGAAGAGGATTTGAAAGCAAGGCAGAATTGCAGGAAACAGATTTCAGGAGGTACATTCGAATCGCCTTTAAAGCACATGAAAAGCGGCAAAACGTCGACAATGTTGCCCTTGGCCAAAAAGGGCGTATGCGTTTTTTCCTGAATATATTCAGGAAAAAACGCATACGCCCTTTTTGGCCAACCAAGCAACCTGGAAAGGCAAATCAGCGCTACAAAGAAGTCTCGTTTCCCATCGGTCAAAAGGGCCATGCTGAAAAACGTGTCAAAACCAGAAATGCAGGACAGGCCATGGAGAAATGGGAGCCTTGCTACGCTGATGGGCGGGATGTAAATTGCCAACAGCCACTCTGGAGAAGTGTACGGTGTGTCCTGAAATATCTAAAAAACACAGCTTAGAGAGAATAGGGCACTTCCATTCATGGGCGTATAAATTGGGAAAACTAAAAAGCAGCAAGACAGAGGCACCCCGAAGATTAGGGCTGCTCTGTTGACAACAACCTCCACTTTATTACACCTTAAATATCCCAGAAAAGAGAAAAATGGATAAAGAAGTTGTGGTCCTTATGTACAATGGAATATCACTCAGCCGTGAAATCAATGTTATAATGCTAGTAGCAGCATGATGAATGGATTTAGGTACGACGATTCTAAGTGAAATAAGTCACACAGAAAAACACACTTATCATAATCTAACACTTATAGAGGGAATGTTAAAATCCCTACACTTGAACTGAATTACAAAACAGAACAGAGTCACACATTTAGAAAACACACTATGGCTACTGAATGAGAAAGGTGATGTGGGGTGATGCATAAAACAAGGGTTTCAAATTAGCTCAGATACCGTTCCATAAACCCAATATGTAATAGACAAGACCTACTCCTTGCTCAGTGAACTGGATTCAACACCCCCTATTCACCGCACAAGAATATATCTGACTAGTAAGAATCTTAAAACCTATGTATTGATATCTCTCTGTGAGTCAAGTGCGTGTAAAGCGGCATAAACACAGCAGTGAAAAGCAGCTAAACCCCATTATAAAAATAAATTACTTTTAAAGACCCATGAAACAAAGACAGTGAAAGAGGAATTCTTACAAAATTCGTTCAGGGGCTGTGATGCAACCTGAATTGACCATATGTAGACACACAGCTGGATGAGACATAAGGGTGGACACTCTTGGGGCTGAGAGGTTTGGTGAGGTTGGGTGAGTAAACGCAGACCCTTTAAAGTAATACTGCGTGGTACACATCCCATGGGTCCCAAATCTCCAGGTTCAAGGGCATCTTCCTACATCGAAAACATGCATGAGAAACCCAGAAGTTGGTACACCGTGTGATCGGGAAAGGTTTCTAAAACGCACCTCATTTCTCATCTCCTTGTGCTCGGGGTCGCCATTCCAGCCGCTTTACTAGCCATCTCCCTCCTTGGAGAATCAGCAGCACCTTTAACCTCCTGTTCTGTACAGGTTGCAATTTGTCCTGAGGATGAACAGAAGGAGGGGGAACCAATGAGAGACTAGCTCTAGGTGTTGGGACAGGCACAGGTCACTCTATTTTCCCATCAGGAGGAAGAATTAACCACAGGCTCAGCCTGCCCCACCCCCCGGAACCAGAATAGGGCCAGAAGCAATCCTGCGCTTTTGCGGCCAGCTCCCAAAAAAAGCGAGTGGAAAAACGGAGCTCAGGGGCACTGCAATTCACAAACCTGCAGAGTTATAAATGATAACTCTCATCCCCAAATATATTGAGGGAAGGCAACGAAGAGGATTTGAAAGCAAGGCAGAATTGCAGGAAACAGATTTCAGGAGGTACATTCGAATCGCCTTTAAAGCACATGAAAAGCGGCAAAACGTCGACAATGTTGCCCTTGGCCAAAAAGGGCGTATGCGTTTTTTCCTGAATATATTCAGGAAAAAACGCATACGCCCTTTTTGGCCAACCAAGCAACCTGGAAAGGCAAATCAGCGCTACAAAGAAGTCTCGTTTCCCATCGGTCAAAAGGGCCATGCTGAAAAACGTGTCAAAACCAGAAATGCAGGACAGGCCATGGAGAAATGGGAGCCTTGCTACGCTGATGGGCGGGATGTAAATTGCCAACAGCCACTCTGGAGAAGTGTACGGTGTGTCCTGAAATATCTAAAAAACACAGCTTAGAGAGAATAGGGCACTTCCATTCATGGGCGTATAAATTGGGAAAACTAAAAAGCAGCAAGACAGAGGCACCCCGAAGATTAGGGCTGCTCTGTTGACAACAACCTCCACTTTATTACACCTTAAATATCCCAGAAAAGAGAAAAATGGATAAAGAAGTTGTGGTCCTTATGTACAATGGAATATCACTCAGCCATGAAATCAATGTTATACTGCTAGTAGCAGCATGATGAATGGATTTAGGTACGACGATTCTAAGTGAAATAAGTCACACAGAAAAAGACACTTATCATAAGCTATCACTTATAGAGGGAATGTAAAAATCGCTACACTTGAACTGAATTACAAAACAGAACAGAGTCACACATTTAGAAATCACACTATGGCTGCTGGAAGGGAAAGGGGAGGTGGGGTGATGCATAAAACAAGGGTTTCAAATTAGCTCAGATACCGTTCCATAAACCCAATATGTAATAGACAAGGACTACTCCTTGCTCAGTGAACTGGACTCAACACCTCCTATTCACCGCACAAGAATATATCTGACTAGTAAGAATCTTAAAACCTATGTATTGATATCTCTCTGTAAGTGAGTCAAGTGGGTGTAAAGCGGCATAAACACAGCAGTGAAAAGCAGCTAAACCCCATTATAAAAATAAATTACTTCAAAAGACCCATGAAACAAAGACAGTGAAAGAGAAATTCTTACAAAATTCGTTCAGGGGCTGTGATGCAACCTGAATTGACCATATATAGACACACAGCTGGATGAGACATAAGGGTGGACACTCTTGGGGCTGAGAGGTTTGGTGAGGTTGGGTGAGCAAACGCAGACCCTTTCAAGTAATACTGCGTGGTACCCAGCCCATGGGTCCCAAATCTCCAGGTTCAAGGGCATCTTCCTACATCGAAAACATGCATGAGAAACCCATAAGATGGTACACCGTGTGACCCGGAAAGGTTTCTAAAACGCACCTCATTTCTCATCTCCTTGTGCTCGGGGTCGCCATTCCAGCCGCTTTACTAGCCATCTCCCTCCTTGGAGAATCAGCAGCACCTTTAACCTCCTGTTCCGTACAGCTTGCAATTTGTCCTGAGGATGAACAGAAGGAGGGGGAACCAATGAGAGACTAGCTCTAGGTGTTGGGACAGGCACAGGTCACTCTATTTCCCCATCAGAAGGAAGAATTAACCACAGGCTCAGCCTGCCACCCTCGGAACCAGAATAGGGCCTGAAGCAATCCTGCGCTTTTGCGGCCAGCTCCCAAAAAAGCGAGTGGAAAAACGGAGCTCAGGGGCACTGCAATTCACAAACCTGCAGAGTTATAAATGATAACTCTCATCCCCAAATATATTGAGGGAAGGCAACGAAGAGGATTTGAAAGCAAGGCAGAATTGCAGGAAACAGATTTCAGGAGGTACATTCGAATCGCCTTTAAAGCACATGAAAAGCGGCAAAACGTCGACAATGTTGCCCTTGGCCAAAAAGGGCGTATGCGTTTTTTCCTGAATATATTCAGGAAAAAACGCATACGCCCTTTTTGGCCAACCAAGCAACCTGGAAAGGCAAATCAGCGCTACAAAGAAGTCTCGTTTCCCATCGGTCAAAAGGGCCATGCTGAAAAACGTGTCAAAACCAGAAATGCAGGACAGGCCATGGAGAAATGGGAGCCTTGCTACGCTGATGGGCGGGATGTAAATTGCCAACAGCCACTCTGGAGAAGTGTACGGTGTGTCCTGAAATATCTAAAAAACACAGCTTAGAGAGAATAGGGCACTTCCATTCATGGGCGTATAAATTGGGAAAACTAAAAAGCAGCAAGACAGAGGCACCCCGAAGATTAGGGCTGCTCTGTTGACAACAACCTCCACTTTATTACACCTTAAATATCCCAGAAAAGAGAAAAATGGATAAAGAAGTTGTGGTCCTTATGTACAATGGAATATCACTCAGCCATGAAATCAATGTTATACTGCTAGTAGCAGCATGATGAATGGATTTAGGTACGACGATTCTAAGTGAAATAAGTCACACAGAAAAAGACACTTATCATAAGCTATCACTTATAGAGGGAATGTAAAAATCGCTACACTTGAACTGAATTACAAAACAGAACAGAGTCACACATTTAGAAATCACACTATGGCTGCTGGAAGGGAAAGGGGAGGTGGGGTGATGCATAAAACAAGGGTTTCAAATTAGCTCAGATACCGTTCCATAAACCCAACATGTAATAGACAAGACCTACTCCTTGCTCAGTGAACTGGACCCAACACCCCCTATTCACCTCACAAGAATATATCTGACTAGTAAGAATCTTAAAACCTATGTATTGATATCTCTCTGTAAGTGAGTCAAGTGGGTGTAAAGCGGCATAAACACAGCAGTGAAAAGCAGCTAAACCCCATTATAAAAATAAATTACTTCAAAAGACCCATGAAACAAAGACAGTGAAAGAGAAATTCTTACAAAATTCGTTCAGGGGCTGTGATGCAACCTGAATTGACCATATATAGACACACAGCTGGATGAGACATAAGGGTGGACACTCTTGGGGCTGAGAGGTTTGGTGAGGTTGGGTGAGCAAACGCAGACCCTTTCAAGTAATACTGCGTGGTACCCAGCCCATGGGTCCCAAATCTCCAGGTTCAAGGGCATCTTCCTACATCGAAAACATGCATGAGAAACCCATAAGATGGTACACCGTGTGACCCGGAAAGGTTTCTAAAACGCACCTCATTTCTCATCTCCTTGTGCTCGGGGTCGCCATTCCAGCCGCTTTACTAGCCATCTCCCTCCTTGGAGAATCAGCAGCACCTTTAACCTCCTGTTCCGTACAGCTTGCAATTTGTCCTGAGGATGAACAGAAGGAGGGGGAACCAATGAGAGACTAGCTCTAGGTGTTGGGACAGGCACAGGTCACTCTATTTCCCCATCAGAAGGAAGAATTAACCACAGGCTCAGCCTGCCACCCTCGGAACCAGAATAGGACCTGAAGCAATCCTGCGCTTTTAGGGCCAGCTCCCAAAAAAGCGAGTGGAAAAACGGAGCTCAGGGGCACTGCAATTCACAAACCTGCAGAGTTATAAATGATAACTCTCATCCCCAAATATATTGAGGGAAGGCAACGAAGAGGATTTGAAAGCAAGGGAGAATTGCAGGAAACAGATTTCAGGAGGTACATTCGAATCGCCTTTAAAGCACATGAAAAGCGGCAAAACGTCGACAATGTTGCCCTTGGCCAAAAAGGGCGTATGCGTTTTTTCCTGAATATATTCAGGAAAAAACGCATACGCCCTTTTTGGCCAACCAAGCAACCTGGAAAGGCAAATCAGCGCTACAAAGAAGTCTCGTTTCCCATCGGTCAAAAGGGCCATGCTGAAAAACGTGTCAAAACCAGAAATGCAGGACAGGCCATGGAAAAATGGGAGCCTTGCTACGCTGATGGGCGGGATGTAAATTGCCAACAGCCACTCTGGAGAAGTGTACGGTGTGTCCTGAAATATCTAAAAAACACAGCTTAGAGAGAATAGGGCACTTCCATTCTTGGGCGTATAAATTGGGAAAACTAAAAAGCAGCAAGACAGAGGCACCCCGAAAATTAGGGTTGCTCTGTTGACAGCAACCTCCACTTTATTACACCTTAAATATCCCAGGAAAGGAAAAAATGGATAAAGAAGTTGTGGTCCGTATGTACAATGGAATATCACTCAGCCGTGAAATCAATGTTATAATGCTAGTAGCAGCATGATGAATGGATTTAGGTACGACGATTCTAAGTGAAATAAGTCACACAGAAAAACACACTTATCATAATCTAACACTTATAGAGGGAATGTTAAAATCCCTACACTTGAACTGAATTACAAAACAGAACAGAGTCACACATTTAGAAAACACACTATGGCTACTGAATGAGAAAGGTGATGTGGGGTGATGCATAAAACAAGGGTTTCAAATTAGCTCAGATACCGTTCCATAAACCCAATATGTAATAGACAAGACCTACTCCTTGCTCAGTGAACTGGATTCAACACCCCCTATTCACCGCACAAGAATATATCTGACTAGTAAGAATCTTAAAACCTATGTATTGATATCTCTCTGTAAGTGAGTCAAGTGCGTGTAAAGCGGCATAAACACAGCAGTGAAAAGCAGCTAAACCCCATTATAAAAATAAATTACTTTTAAAGACCCATGAAACAAAGACAGTGAAAGAGGAATTCTTACAAAATTCGTTCAGGGGCTGTGATGGAACCTGAATTGACCATATGTAGACACACAGCTGGATGAGACATAAGGGTGGACACTCTTGGGGCTGAGAGGTTTGGTGAGGTTGGGTGAGTAAACGCAGACCCTTTAAAGTAATACTGCGTGGTACACATCCCATGGGTCCCAAATCTCCAGGTTCAAGGGCCTCTTCCTACATCGAAAACATGCATGAGAAACCCAGAAGTTGGTACACCGTGTGATCGGGAAAGGTTTCTAAAACGCACCTCATTTCTCATCTCCTTGTGCTCGGGGTCGCCATTCCAGCCGCTTTACTAGCCATCTCCCTCCTTGGAGAATCAGCAGCACCTTTAACCTCCTGTTCTGTACAGGTTGCAATTTGTCCTGAGGATGAACAGAAGGAGGGGGAACCAATGAGAGACTAGCTCTAGGTGTTGGGACAGGCACAGGTCACTCTATTTTCCCATCAGGAGGAAGAATTAACCACAGGCTCAGCCTGCCCCACCCCCCGGAACCAGAATAGGGCCAGAAGCAATACTGCGCTTTTGCGGCCAGCTCCCAAAAAAAGCGAGTGGAAAAACGGAGCTCAGGGGCACTGCAATTCACAAACCTGCAGAGTTATAAATGATAACTCTCATCCCCAAATATATTGAGGGAAGGCAACGAAGAGGATTTGAAAGCAAGGCAGAATTGCAGGAAACAGATTTCAGGAGGTACATTCGAATCGCCTTTAAAGCACATGAAAAGCGGCAAAACGTCGACAATGTTGCCCTTGGCCAAAAAGGGCGTATGCGTTTTTTCCTGAATATATTCAGGAAAAAACGCATACGCCCTTTTTGGCCAACCAAGCAACCTGGAAAGGCAAATCAGCGCTACAAAGAAGTCTCGTTTCCCATCGGTCAAAAGGGCCATGCTGAAAAACGTGTCAAAACCAGAAATGCAGGACAGGCCATGGAGAAATGGGAGCCTTGCTACGCTGATGGGCGGGATGTAAATTGCCAACAGCCACTCTGGAGAAGTGTACGGTGTGTCCTGAAATATCTAAAAAACACAGCTTAGAGAGAATAGGGCACTGCCATTCATGGGCGTATAAATTGGGAAAACTAAAAAGCAGCAAGACAGAGGCACCCCGAAGATTAGGGTTGCTCTGTTGACAACAACCTCCACTTTATTACACCTTAAATATCCCAGGAAAGGAAAAAATGGATAAAGAAGTTGTGGTCCGTATGTACAATGGAATATCACTCAGCCGTGAAATCAATGTTATAATGCTAGTAGCAGCATGATGAATGGATTTAGGTACGACGATTCTAAGTGAAATAAGTCACACAGAAAAACACACTTATCATAATCTAACACTTATAGAGGGAATGTTAAAATCCCTACACTTGAACTGAATTACAAAACAGAACAGAGTCACACATTTAGAAAACACACTATGGCTACTGAATGAGAAAGGTGATGTGGGGTGATGCATAAAACAAGGGTTTCAAATTAGCTCAGATACCGTTCCATAAACCCAATATGTAATAGACAAGACCTACTCCTTGCTCAGTGAACTGGATTCAACACCCCCTATTCACCGCACAAGAATATATCTGACTAGTAAGAATCTTAAAACCTATGTATTGATATCTCTCTGTGAGTCAAGTGCGTGTAAAGCGGCATAAACACAGCAGTGAAAAGCAGCTAAACCCCATTATAAAAATAAATTACTTTTAAAGACCCATGAAACAAAGACAGTGAAAGAGGAATTCTTACAAAATTCGTTCAGGGGCTGTGATGCAACCTGAATTGACCATATGTAGACACACAGCTGGATGAGACATAAGGGTGGACACTCTTGGGGCTGAGAGGTTTGGTGAGGTTGGGTGAGTAAACGCAGACCCTTTAAAGTAATACTGCGTGGTACACATCCCATGGGTCCCAAATCTCCAGGTTCAAGGGCATCTTCCTACATCGAAAACATGCATGAGAAACCCAGAAGTTGGTACACCGTGTGATCGGGAAAGGTTTCTAAAACGCACCTCATTTCTCATCTCCTTGTGCTCGGGGTCGCCATTCCAGCCGCTTTACTAGCCATCTCCCTCCTTGGAGAATCAGCAGCACCTTTAACCTCCTGTTCTGTACAGGTTGCAATTTGTCCTGAGGATGAACAGAAGGAGGGGGAACCAATGAGAGACTAGCTCTAGGTGTTGGGACAGGCACAGGTCACTCTATTTTCCCATCAGGAGGAAGAATTAACCACAGGCTCAGCCTGCCCCACCCCCCGGAACCAGAATAGGGCCAGAAGCAATCCTGCGCTTTTGCGGCCAGCTCCCAAAAAAGCGAGTGGAAAAACGGAGCTCAGGGGCACTGCAATTCACAAACCTGCAGAGTTATAAATGATAACTCTCATCCCCAAATATATTGAGGGAAGGCAACGAAGAGGATTTGAAAGCAAGGCAGAATTGCAGGAAACAGATTTCAGGAGGTACATTCGAATCGCCTTTAAAGCACATGAAAAGCGGCAAAACGTCGACAATGTTGCCCTTGGCCAAAAAGGGCGTATGCGTTTTTTCCTGAATATATTCAGGAAAAAACGCATACGCCCTTTTTGGCCAACCAAGCAACCTGGAAAGGCAAATCAGCGCTACAAAGAAGTCTCGTTTCCCATCGGTCAAAAGGGCCATGCTGAAAAACGTGTCAAAACCAGAAATGCAGGACAGGCCATGGAGAAATGGGAGCCTTGCTACGCTGATGGGCGGGATGTAAATTGCCAACAGCCACTCTGGAGAAGTGTACGGTGTGTCCTGAAATATCTAAAAAACACAGCTTAGAGAGAATAGGGCACTTCCATTCATGGGCGTATAAATTGGGAAAACTAAAAAGCAGCAAGACAGAGGCACCCCGAAGATTAGGGCTGCTCTGTTGACAACAACCTCCACTTTATTACACCTTAAATATCCCAGAAAAGAGAAAAATGGATAAAGAAGTTGTGGTCCTTATGTACAATGGAATATCACTCAGCCATGAAATCAATGTTATACTGCTAGTAGCAGCATGATGAATGGATTTAGGTACGACGATTCTAAGTGAAATAAGTCACACAGAAAAAGACACTTATCATAAGCTATCACTTATAGAGGGAATGTAAAAATCGCTACACTTGAACTGAATTACAAAACAGAACAGAGTCACACATTTAGAAATCACACTATGGCTGCTGGAAGGGAAAGGGGAGGTGGGGTGATGCATAAAACAAGGGTTTCAAATTAGCTCAGATACCGTTCCATAAACCCAATATGTAATAGACAAGGACTACTCCTTGCTCAGTGAACTGGACTCAACACCCCCTATTCACCGCACAAGAATATATCTGACTAGTAAGAATCTTAAAACCTATGGATTGATATCTCTCTGTAAGTGAGTCAAGTGCGTGTAAAGCGGCATAAACACAGCAGTGAAAAGCAGCTAAACCCCATTATAAAAATAAATTACTTTTAAAGACCCATGAAACAAAGACAGTGAAAGAGGAATTCTTACAAAATTCGTTCAGGGGCTGTGATGCAACCTGAATTGACCATATGTAGACACACAGCTGGATGAGACATAAGGGTGGACACTCTTGGGGCTGAGAGGTTTGGTGAGGTTGGGTGAGTAAACGCAGACCCTTTAAAGTAATACTGCGTGGTACACATCCCATGGGTCCCAAATCTCCAGGTTCAAGGGCATCTTCCTACATCGAAAACATGCATGAGAAACCCAGAAGTTGGTACACCGTGTGATCGGGAAAGGTTTCTAAAACGCACCTCATTTCTCATCTCCTTGTGCTCGGGGTCGCCATTCCAGCCGCTTTACTAGCCATCTCCCTCCTTGGAGAATCAGCAGCACCTTTAACCTCCTGTTCTGTACAGGTTGCAATTTGTCCTGAGGATGAACAGAAGGAGGGGGAACCAATGAGAGACTAGCTCTAGGTGTTGGGACAGGCACAGGTCACTCTATTTTCCCATCAGGAGGAAGAATTAACCACAGGCTCAGCCTGCCCCACCCCCCGGAACCAGAATAGGGCCAGAAGCAATCCTGCGCTTTTGCGGCCAGCTCCCAAAAAAAGCGAGTGGAAAAACGGAGCTCAGGGGCACTGCAATTCACAAACCTGCAGAGTTATAAATGATAACTCTCATCCCCAAATATATTGAGGGAAGGCAACGAAGAGGATTTGAAAGCAAGGCAGAATTGCAGGAAACAGATTTCAGGAGGTACATTCGAATCGCCTTTAAAGCACATGAAAAGCGGCAAAACGTCGACAATGTTGCCCTTGGCCAAAAAGGGCGTATGCGTTTTTTCCTGAATATATTCAGGAAAAAACGCATACGCCCTTTTTGGCCAACCAAGCAACCTGGAAAGGCAAATCAGCGCTACAAAGAAGTCTCGTTTCCCATCGGTCAAAAGGGCCATGCTGAAAAACGTGTCAAAACCAGAAATGCAGGACAGGCCATGGAGAAATGGGAGCCTTGCTACGCTGATGGGCGGGATGTAAATTGCCAACAGCCACTCTGGAGAAGTGTACGGTGTGTCCTGAAATATCTAAAAAACACAGCTTAGAGAGAATAGGGCACTTCCATTCATGGGCGTATAAATTGGGAAAACTAAAAAGCAGCAAGACAGAGGCACCCCGAAGATTAGGGCTGCTCTGTTGACAACAACCTCCACTTTATTACACCTTAAATATCCCAGAAAAGAGAAAAATGGATAAAGAAGTTGTGGTCCTTATGTACAATGGAATATCACTCAGCCGTGAAATCAATGTTATAATGCTAGTAGCAGCATGATGAATGGATTTAGGTACGACGATTCTAAGTGAAATAAGTCACACAGAAAAACACACTTATCATAATCTAACACTTATAGAGGGAATGTTAAAATCCCTACACTTGAACTGAATTACAAAACAGAACAGAGTCACACATTTAGAAAACACACTATGGCTACTGAATGAGAAAGGTGATGTGGGGTGATGCATAAAACAAGGGTTTCAAATTAGCTCAGATACCGTTCCATAAACCCAATATGTAATAGACAAGACCTACTCCTTGCTCAGTGAACTGGATTCAACACCCCCTATTCACCGCACAAGAATATATCTGACTAGTAAGAATCTTAAAACCTATGTATTGATATCTCTCTGTGAGTCAAGTGCGTGTAAAGCGGCATAAACACAGCAGTGAAAAGCAGCTAAACCCCATTATAAAAATAAATTACTTTTAAAGACCCATGAAACAAAGACAGTGAAAGAGGAATTCTTACAAAATTCGTTCAGGGGCTGTGATGCAACCTGAATTGACCATATGTAGACACACAGCTGGATGAGACATAAGGGTGGACACTCTTGGGGCTGAGAGGTTTGGTGAGGTTGGGTGAGTAAACGCAGACCCTTTAAAGTAATACTGCGTGGTACACATCCCATGGGTCCCAAATCTCCAGGTTCAAGGGCATCTTCCTACATCGAAAACATGCATGAGAAACCCAGAAGTTGGTACACCGTGTGATCGGGAAAGGTTTCTAAAACGCACCTCATTTCTCATCTCCTTGTGCTCGGGGTCGCCATTCCAGCCGCTTTACTAGCCATCTCCCTCCTTGGAGAATCAGCAGCACCTTTAACCTCCTGTTCTGTACAGGTTGCAATTTGTCCTGAGGATGAACAGAAGGAGGGGGAACCAATGAGAGACTAGCTCTAGGTGTTGGGACAGGCACAGGTCACTCTATTTCCCCATCAGAAGGAAGAATTAACCACAGGCTCAGCCTGCCACCCTCGGAACCAGAATAGGGCCTGAAGCAATCCTGCGCTTTTGCGGCCAGCTCCCAAAAAAGCGAGTGGAAAAACGGAGCTCAGGGGCACTGCAATTCACAAAACTGCAGAGTTATAAATGATAACTCTCATCCCCAAATATATTGAGGGAAGGCAACGAAGAGGATTTGAAAGCAAGGCAGAATTGCAGGAAACAGATTTCAGGAGGTACATTCGAATCGCCTTTAAAGCACATGAAAAGCGGCAAAACGTCGACAATGTTGCCCTTGGCCAAAAAGGGCGTATGCGTTTTTTCCTGAATATATTCAGGAAAAAACGCATACGCCCTTTTTGGCCAACCAAGCAACCTGGAAAGGCAAATCAGCGCTACAAAGAAGTCTCGTTTCCCATCGGTCAAAAGGGCCATGCTGAAAAACGTGTCAAAACCAGAAATGCAGGACAGGCCATGGAGAAATGGGAGCCTTGCTACGCTGATGGGCGGGATGTAAATTGCCAACAGCCACTCTGGAGAAGTGTACGGTGTGTCCTGAAATATCTAAAAAACACAGCTTAGAGAGAATAGGGCACTTCCATTCATGGGCGTATAAATTGGGAAAACTAAAAAGCAGCAAGACAGAGGCACCCCGAAGATTAGGGCTGCTCTGTTGACAACAACCTCCACTTTATTACACCTTAAATATCCCAGAAAAGAGAAAAATGGATAAAGAAGTTGTGGTCCTTATGTACAATGGAATATCACTCAGCCATGAAATCAATGTTATACTGCTAGTAGCAGCATGATGAATGGATTTAGGTACGACGATTCTAAGTGAAATAAGTCACACAGAAAAACACACTTATCATAATCTAACACTTATAGAGGGAATGTTAAAATCCCTACACTTGAACTGAATTACAAAACAGAACAGAGTCACACATTTAGAAAACACACTATGGCTACTGAATGAGAAAGGTGATGTGGGGTGATGCATAAAACAAGGGTTTCAAATTAGCTCAGATACCGTTCCATAAACCCAATATGTAATAGACAAGACCTACTCCTTGCTCAGTGAACTGGATTCAACACCCCCTATTCACCGCACAAGAATATATCTGACTAGTAAGAATCTTAAAACCTATGTATTGATATCTCTCTGTGAGTCAAGTGCGTGTAAAGCGGCATAAACACAGCAGTGAAAAGCAGCTAAACCCCATTATAAAAATAAATTACTTTTAAAGACCCATGAAACAAAGACAGTGAAAGAGGAATTCTTACAAAATTCGTTCAGGGGCTGTGATGCAACCTGAATTGACCATATGTAGACACACAGCTGGATGAGACATAAGGGTGGACACTCTTGGGGCTGAGAGGTTTGGTGAGGTTGGGTGAGTAAACGCAGACCCTTTAAAGTAATACTGCGTGGTACACATCCCATGGGTCCCAAATCTCCAGGTTCAAGGGCATCTTCCTACATCGAAAACATGCATGAGAAACCCAGAAGTTGGTACACCGTGTGATCGGGAAAGGTTTCTAAAACGCACCTCATTTCTCATCTCCTTGTGCTCGGGGTCGCCATTCCAGCCGCTTTACTAGCCATCTCCCTCCTTGGAGAATCAGCAGCACCTTTAACCTCCTGTTCTGTACAGGTTGCAATTTGTCCTGAGGATGAACAGAAGGAGGGGGAACCAATGAGAGACTAGCTCTAGGTGTTGGGACAGGCACAGGTCACTCTATTTCCCCATCAGAAGGAAGAATTAACCACAGGCTCAGCCTGCCACCCTCGGAACCAGAATAGGGCCTGAAGCAATCCTGCGCTTTTGCGGCCAGCTCCCAAAAAAGCGAGTGGAAAAACGGAGCTCAGGGGCACTGCAATTCACAAACCTGCAGAGTTATAAATGATAACTCTCATCCCCAAATATATTGAGGGAAGGCAACGAAGAGGATTTGAAAGCAAGGCAGAATTGCAGGAAACAGATTTCAGGAGGTACATTCGAATCGCCTTTAAAGCACATGAAAAGCGGCAAAACGTCGACAATGTTGCCCTTGGCCAAAAAGGGCGTATGCGTTTTTTCCTGAATATATTCAGGAAAAAACGCATACGCCCTTTTTGGCCAACCAAGCAACCTGGAAAGGCAAATCAGCGCTACAAAGAAGTCTCGTTTCCCATCGGTCAAAAGGGCCATGCTGAAAAACGTGTCAAAACCAGAAATGCAGGACAGGCCATGGAGAAATGGGAGCCTTGCTACGCTGATGGGCGGGATGTAAATTGCCAACAGCCACTCTGGAGAAGTGTACGGTGTGTCCTGAAATATCTAAAAAACACAGCTTAGAGAGAATAGGGCACTTCCATTCATGGGCGTATAAATTGGGAAAACTAAAAAGCAGCAAGACAGAGGCACCCCGAAGATTAGGGCTGCTCTGTTGACAACAACCTCCACTTTATTACACCTTAAATATCCCAGAAAAGAGAAAAATGGATAAAGAAGTTGTGGTCCTTATGTACAATGGAATATCACTCAGCCATGAAATCAATGTTATACTGCTAGTAGCAGCATGATGAATGGATTTAGGTACGACGATTCTAAGTGAAATAAGTCACACAGAAAAAGACACTTATCATAAGCTATCACTTATAGAGGGAATGTAAAAATCGCTACACTTGAACTGAATTACAAAACAGAACAGAGTCACACATTTAGAAATCACACTATGGCTGCTGGAAGGGAAAGGGGAGGTGGGGTGATGCATAAAACAAGGGTTTCAAATTAGCTCAGATACCGTTCCATAAACCCAATATGTAATAGACAAGGACTACTCCTTGCTCAGTGAACTGGACTCAACACCTCCTATTCACCGCACAAGAATATATCTGACTAGTAAGAATCTTAAAACCTATGTATTGATATCTCTCTGTAAGTGAGTCAAGTGGGTGTAAAGCGGCATAAACACAGCAGTGAAAAGCAGCTAAACCCCATTATAAAAATAAATTACTTCAAAAGACCCATGAAACAAAGACAGTGAAAGAGAAATTCTTACAAAATTCGTTCAGGGGCTGTGATGCAACCTGAATTGACCATATATAGACACACAGCTGGATGAGACATAAGGGTGGACACTCTTGGGGCTGAGAGGTTTGGTGAGGTTGGGTGAGCAAACGCAGACCCTTTCAAGTAATACTGCGTGGTACCCAGCCCATGGGTCCCAAATCTCCAGGTTCAAGGGCATCTTCCTACATCGAAAACATGCATGAGAAACCCATAAGATGGTACACCGTGTGACCCGGAAAGGTTTCTAAAACGCACCTCATTTCTCATCTCCTTGTGCTCGGGGTCGCCATTCCAGCCGCTTTACTAGCCATCTCCCTCCTTGGAGAATCAGCAGCACCTTTAACCTCCTGTTCCGTACAGCTTGCAATTTGTCCTGAGGATGAACAGAAGGAGGGGGAACCAATGAGAGACTAGCTCTAGGTGTTGGGACAGGCACAGGTCACTCTATTTCCCCATCAGAAGGAAGAATTAACCACAGGCTCAGCCTGCCACCCTCGGAACCAGAATAGGGCCTGAAGCAATCCTGCGCTTTTAGGGCCAGCTCCCAAAAAAGCGAGTGGAAAAACGGAGCTCAGGGGCACTGCAATTCACAAACCTGCAGAGTTATAAATGATAACTCTCATCCCCAAATATATTGAGGGAAGGCAACGAAGAGGATTTGAAAGCAAGGCAGAATTGCAGGAAACAGATTTCAGGAGGTACATTCGAATCGCCTTTAAAGCACATGAAAAGCGGCAAAACGTCGACAATGTTGCCCTTGGCCAAAAAGGGCGTATGCGTTTTTTCCTGAATATATTCAGGAAAAAACGCATACGCCCTTTTTGGCCAACCAAGCAACCTGGAAAGGCAAATCAGCGCTACAAAGAAGTCTCGTTTCCCATCGGTCAAAAGGGCCATGCTGAAAAACGTGTCAAAACCAGAAATGCAGGACAGGCCATGGAGAAATGGGAGCCTTGCTACGCTGATGGGCGGGATGTAAATTGCCAACAGCCACTCTGGAGAAGTGTACGGTGTGTCCTGAAATATCTAAAAAACACAGCTTAGAGAGAATAGGGCACTTCCATTCATGGGCGTATAAATTGGGAAAACTAAAAAGCAGCAAGACAGAGGCACCCCGAAGATTAGGGCTGCTCTGTTGACAACAACCTCCACTTTATTACACCTTAAATATCCCAGAAAAGAGAAAAATGGATAAAGAAGTTGTGGTCCTTATGTACAATGGAATATCACTCAGCCATGAAATCAATGTTATACTGCTAGTAGCAGCATGATGAATGGATTTAGGTACGACGATTCTAAGTGAAATAAGTCACACAGAAAAAGACACTTATCATAAGCTATCACTTATAGAGGGAATGTAAAAATCGCTACACTTGAACTGAATTACAAAACAGAACAGAGTCACACATTTAGAAATCACACTATGGCTGCTGGAAGGGAAAGGGGAGGTGGGGTGATGCATAAAACAAGGGTTTCAAATTAGCTCAGATACCGTTCCATAAACCCAACATGTAATAGACAAGACCTACTCCTTGCTCAGTGAACTGGACCCAACACCCCCTATTCACCTCACAAGAATATATCTGACTAGTAAGAATCTTAAAACCTATGTATTGATATCTCTCTGTAAGTGAGTCAAGTGGGTGTAAAGCGGCATAAACACAGCAGTGAAAAGCAGCTAAACCCCATTATAAAAATAAATTACTTCAAAAGACCCATGAAACAAAGACAGTGAAAGAGAAATTCTTACAAAATTCGTTCAGGGGCTGTGATGCAACCTGAATTGACCATATATAGACACACAGCTGGATGAGACATAAGGGTGGACACTCTTGGGGCTGAGAGGTTTGGTGAGGTTGGGTGAGCAAACGCAGACCCTTTCAAGTAATACTGCGTGGTACCCAGCCCATGGGTCCCAAATCTCCAGGTTCAAGGGCATCTTCCTACATCGAAAACATGCATGAGAAATCCATAAGATGGTACACCGTGTGACCCGGAAAGGTTTCTAAAACGCACCTCATTTCTCATCTCCTTGTGCTCGGGGTCGCCATTCCAGCCGCTTTACTAGCCATCTCCCTCCTTGGAGAATCAGCAGCACCTTTAACCTCCTGTTCCGTACAGCTTGCAATTTGTCCTGAGGATGAACAGAAGGAGGGGGAACCAATGAGAGACTAGCTCTAGGTGTTGGGACAGGCACAGGTCACTCTATTTCCCCATCAGAAGGAAGAATTAACCACAGGCTCAGCCTGCCACCCTCGGAACCAGAATAGGACCTGAAGCAATCCTGCGCTTTTAGGGCCAGCTCCCAAAAAAGCGAGTGGAAAAACGGAGCTCAGGGGCACTGCAATTCACAAACCTGCAGAGTTATAAATGATAACTCTCATCCCCAAATATATTGAGGGAAGGCAACGAAGAGGATTTGAAAGCAAGGGAGAATTGCAGGAAACAGATTTCAGGAGGTACATTCGAATCGCCTTTAAAGCACATGAAAAGCGGCAAAACGTCGACAATGTTGCCCTTGGCCAAAAAGGGCGTATGCGTTTTTTCCTGAATATATTCAGGAAAAAACGCATACGCCCTTTTTGGCCAACCAAGCAACCTGGAAAGGCAAATCAGCGCTACAAAGAAGTCTCGTTTCCCATCGGTCAAAAGGGCCATGCTGAAAAACGTGTCAAAACCAGAAATGCAGGACAGGCCATGGAAAAATGGGAGCCTTGCTACGCTGATGGGCGGGATGTAAATTGCCAACAGCCACTCTGGAGAAGTGTACGGTGTGTCCTGAAATATCTAAAAAACACAGCTTAGAGAGAATAGGGCACTTCCATTCTTGGGCGTATAAATTGGGAAAACTAAAAAGCAGCAAGACAGAGGCACCCCGAAAATTAGGGTTGCTCTGTTGACAGCAACCTCCACTTTATTACACCTTAAATATCCCAGGAAAGGAAAAAATGGATAAAGAAGTTGTGGTCCGTATGTACAATGGAATATCACTCAGCCGTGAAATCAATGTTATAATGCTAGTAGCAGCATGATGAATGGATTTAGGTACGACGATTCTAAGTGAAATAAGTCACACAGAAAAACACACTTATCATAATCTAACACTTATAGAGGGAATGTTAAAATCCCTACACTTGAACTGAATTACAAAACAGAACAGAGTCACACATTTAGAAAACACACTATGGCTACTGAATGAGAAAGGTGATGTGGGGTGATGCATAAAACAAGGGTTTCAAATTAGCTCAGATACCGTTCCATAAACCCAATATGTAATAGACAAGACCTACTCCTTGCTCAGTGAACTGGATTCAACACCCCCTATTCACCGCACAAGAATATATCTGACTAGTAAGAATCTTAAAACCTATGTATTGATATCTCTCTGTAAGTGAGTCAAGTGCGTGTAAAGCGGCATAAACACAGCAGTGAAAAGCAGCTAAACCCCATTATAAAAATAAATTACTTTTAAAGACCCATGAAACAAAGACAGTGAAAGAGGAATTCTTACAAAATTCGTTCAGGGGCTGTGATGCAACCTGAATTGACCATATGTAGACACACAGCTGGATGAGACATAAGGGTGGACACTCTTGGGGCTGAGAGGTTGGGTGAGGTTGGGTGAGTAAACGCAGACCCTTTAAAGTAATACTGCGTGGTACACATCCCATGGGTCCCAAATCTCCAGGTTCAAGGGCATCTTCCTACATCGAAAACATGCATGAGAAACCCAGAAGTTGGTACACCGTGTGATCGGGAAAGGTTTCTAAAACGCACCTCATTTCTCATCTCCTTGTGCTCGGGGTCGCCATTCCAGCCGCTTTACTAGCCATCTCCCTCCTTGGAGAATCAGCAGCACCTTTAACCTCCTGTTCTCTACAGGTTGCAATTTGTCCTGAGGATGAACAGAAGGAGGGGGAACCAATGAGAGACTAGCTCTAGGTGTTGGGACAGGCACAGGTCACTCTATTTTCCCATCAGGAGGAAGAATTAACCACAGGCTCAGCCTGCCCCACCCCCCGGAACCAGAATAGGGCCAGAAGCAATCCTGCGCTTTTGCGGCCAGCTCCCAAAAAAAGCGAGTGGAAAAACGGAGCTCAGGGGCACTGCAATTCACAAACCTGCAGAGTTATAAATGATAACTCTCATCCCCAAATATATTGAGGGAAGGCAACGAAGAGGATTTGAAAGCAAGGCAGAATTGCAGGAAACAGATTTCAGGAGGTACATTCGAATCGCCTTTAAAGCACATGAAAAGCGGCAAAACGTCGACAATGTTGCCCTTGGCCAAAAAGGGCGTATGCGTTTTTTCCTGAATATATTCAGGAAAAAACGCATACGCCCTTTTTGGCCAACCAAGCAACCTGGAAAGGCAAATCAGCGCTACAAAGAAGTCTCGTTTCCCATCGGTCAAAAGGGCCATGCTGAAAAACGTGTCAAAACCAGAAATGCAGGACAGGCCATGGAGAAATGGGAGCCTTGCTACGCTGATGGGCGGGATGTAAATTGCCAACAGCCACTCTGGAGAAGTGTACGGTGTGTCCTGAAATATCTAAAAAACACAGCTTAGAGAGAATAGGGCACTTCCATTCATGGGCGTATAAATTGGGAAAACTAAAAAGCAGCAAGACAGAGGCACCCCGAAGATTAGGGCTGCTCTGTTGACAACAACCTCCACTTTATTACACCTTAAATATCCCAGAAAAGAGAAAAATGGATAAAGAAGTTGTGGTCCTTATGTACAATGGAATATCACTCAGCCGTGAAATCAATGTTATAATGCTAGTAGCAGCATGATGAATGGATTTAGGTACGACGATTCTAAGTGAAATAAGTCACACAGAAAAACACACTTATCATAATCTAACACTTATAGAGGGAATGTTAAAATCCCTACACTTGAACTGAATTACAAAACAGAACAGAGTCACACATTTAGAAAACACACTATGGCTACTGAATGAGAAAGGTGATGTGGGGTGATGCATAAAACAAGGGTTTCAAATTAGCTCAGATACCGTTCCATAAACCCAATATGTAATAGACAAGACCTACTCCTTGCTCAGTGAACTGGATTCAACACCCCCTATTCACCGCACAAGAATATATCTGACTAGTAAGAATCTTAAAACCTATGTATTGATATCTCTCTGTGAGTCAAGTGCGTGTAAAGCGGCATAAACACAGCAGTGAAAAGCAGCTAAACCCCATTATAAAAATAAATTACTTTTAAAGACCCATGAAACAAAGACAGTGAAAGAGGAATTCTTACAAAATTCGTTCAGGGGCTGTGATGCAACCTGAATTGACCATATGTAGACACACAGCTGGATGAGACATAAGGGTGGACACTCTTGGGGCTGAGAGGTTTGGTGAGGTTGGGTGAGTAAACGCAGACCCTTTAAAGTAATACTGCGTGGTACACATCCCATGGGTCCCAAATCTCCAGGTTCAAGGGCATCTTCCTACATCGAAAACATGCATGAGAAACCCAGAAGTTGGTACACCGTGTGATCGGGAAAGGTTTCTAAAACGCACCTCATTTCTCATCTCCTTGTGCTCGGGGTCGCCATTCCAGCCGCTTTACTAGCCATCTCCCTCCTTGGAGAATCAGCAGCACCTTTAACCTCCTGTTCTGTACAGGTTGCAATTTGTCCTGAGGATGAACAGAAGGAGGGGGAACCAATGAGAGACTAGCTCTAGGTGTTGGGACAGGCACAGGTCACTCTATTTTCCCATCAGGAGGAAGAATTAACCACAGGCTCAGCCTGCCCCACCCCCCGGAACCAGAATAGGGCCAGAAGCAATCCTGCGCTTTTGCGGCCAGCTCCCAAAAAAAGCGAGTGGAAAAACGGAGCTCAGGGGCACTGCAATTCACAAACCTGCAGAGTTATAAATGATAACTCTCATCCCCAAATATATTGAGGGAAGGCAACGAAGAGGATTTGAAAGCAAGGGAGAATTGCAGGAAACAGATTTCAGGAGGTACATTCGAATCGCCTTTAAAGCACATGAAAAGCGGCAAAACGTCGACAATGTTGCCCTTGGCCAAAAAGGGCGTATGCGTTTTTTCCTGAATATATTCAGGAAAAAACGCATACGCCCTTTTTGGCCAACCAAGCAACCTGGAAAGGCAAATCAGCGCTACAAAGAAGTCTCGTTTCCCATCGGTCAAAAGGGCCATGCTGAAAAACGTGTCAAAACCAGAAATGCAGGACAGGCCATGGAGAAATGGGAGCCTTGCTACGCTGATGGGCGGGATGTAAATTGCCAACAGCCACTCTGGAGAAGTGTACGGTGTGTCCTGAAATATCTAAAAAACACAGCTTAGAGAGAATAGGGCACTTCCATTCATGGGCGTATAAATTGGGAAAACTAAAAAGCAGCAAGACAGAGGCACCCCGAAGATTAGGGCTGCTCTGTTGACAACAACCTCCACTTTATTACACCTTAAATATCCCAGAAAAGAGAAAAATGGATAAAGAAGTTGTGGTCCTTATGTACAATGGAATATCACTCAGCCATGAAATCAATGTTATACTGCTAGTAGCAGCATGATGAATGGATTTAGGTACGACGATTCTAAGTGAAATAAGTCACACAGAAAAAGACACTTATCATAAGCTATCACTTATAGAGGGAATGTAAAAATCGCTACACTTGAACTGAATTACAAAACAGAACAGAGTCACACATTTAGAAATCACACTATGGCTGCTGGAAGGGAAAGGGGAGGTGGGGTGATGCATAAAACAAGGGTTTCAAATTAGCTCAGATACCGTTCCATAAACCCAATATGTAATAGACAAGGACTACTCCTTGCTCAGTGAACTGGACTCAACACCTCCTATTCACCGCACAAGAATATATCTGACTAGTAAGAATCTTAAAACCTATGTATTGATATCTCTCTGTAAGTGAGTCAAGTGGGTGTAAAGCGGCATAAACACAGCAGTGAAAAGCAGCTAAACCCCATTATAAAAATAAATTACTTCAAAAGACCCATGAAACAAAGACAGTGAAAGAGAAATTCTTACAAAATTCGTTCAGGGGCTGTGATGCAACCTGAATTGACCATATATAGACACACAGCTGGATGAGACATAAGGGTGGACACTCTTGGGGCTGAGAGGTTTGGTGAGGTTGGGTGAGCAAACGCAGACCCTTTCAAGTAATACTGCGTGGTACCCAGCCCATGGGTCCCAAATCTCCAGGTTCAAGGGCATCTTCCTACATCGAAAACATGCATGAGAAACCCATAAGATGGTACACCGTGTGACCCGGAAAGGTTTCTAAAACGCACCTCATTTCTCATCTCCTTGTGCTCGGGGTCGCCATTCCAGCCGCTTTACTAGCCATCTCCCTCCTTGGAGAATCAGCAGCACCTTTAACCTCCTGTTCCGTACAGCTTGCAATTTGTCCTGAGGATGAACAGAAGGAGGGGGAACCAATGAGAGACTAGCTCTAGGTGTTGGGACAGGCACAGGTCACTCTATTTCCCCATCAGAAGGAAGAATTAACCACAGGCTCAGCCTGCCACCCTCGGAACCAGAATAGGGCCTGAAGCAATCCTGCGCTTTTGCGGCCAGCTCCCAAAAAAGCGAGTGGAAAAACGGAGCTCAGGGGCACTGCAATTCACAAACCTGCAGAGTTATAAATGATAACTCTCATCCCCAAATATATTGAGGGAAGGCAACGAAGAGGATTTGAAAGCAAGGCAGAATTGCAGGAAACAGATTTCAGGAGGTACATTCGAATCGCCTTTAAAGCACATGAAAAGCGGCAAAACGTCGACAATGTTGCCCTTGGCCAAAAAGGGCGTATGCGTTTTTTCCTGAATATATTCAGGAAAAAACGCATACGCCCTTTTTGGCCAACCAAGCAACCTGGAAAGGCAAATCAGCGCTACAAAGAAGTCTCGTTTCCCATCGGTCAAAAGGGCCATGCTGAAAAACGTGTCAAAACCAGAAATGCAGGACAGGCCATGGAGAAATGGGAGCCTTGCTACGCTGATGGGCGGGATGTAAATTGCCAACAGCCACTCTGGAGAAGTGTACGGTGTGTCCTGAAATATCTAAAAAACACAGCTTAGAGAGAATAGGGCACTTCCATTCATGGGCGTATAAATTGGGAAAACTAAAAAGCAGCAAGACAGAGGCACCCCGAAGATTAGGGCTGCTCTGTTGACAACAACCTCCACTTTATTACACCTTAAATATCCCAGAAAAGAGAAAAATGGATAAAGAAGTTGTGGTCCTTATGTACAATGGAATATCACTCAGCCATGAAATCAATGTTATACTGCTAGTAGCAGCATGATGAATGGATTTAGGTACGACGATTCTAAGTGAAATAAGTCACACAGAAAAAGACACTTATCATAAGCTATCACTTATAGAGGGAATGTAAAAATCGCTACACTTGAACTGAATTACAAAACAGAACAGAGTCACACATTTAGAAATCACACTATGGCTGCTGGAAGGGAAAGGGGAGGTGGGGTGATGCATAAAACAAGGGTTTCAAATTAGCTCAGATACCGTTCCATAAACCCAATATGTAATAGACAAGGACTACTCCTTGCTCAGTGAACTGGACTCAACACCTCCTATTCACCGCACAAGAATATATCTGACTAGTAAGAATCTTAAAACCTATGTATTGATATCTCTCTGTAAGTGAGTCAAGTGGGTGTAAAGCGGCATAAACACAGCAGTGAAAAGCAGCTAAACCCCATTATAAAAATAAATTACTTCAAAAGACCCATGAAACAAAGACAGTGAAAGAGAAATTCTTACAAAATTCGTTCAGGGGCTGTGATGCAACCTGAATTGACCATATATAGACACACAGCTGGATGAGACATAAGGGTGGACACTCTTGGGGCTGAGAGGTTTGGTGAGGTTGGGTGAGCAAACGCAGACCCTTTCAAGTAATACTGCGTGGTACCCAGCCCATGGGTCCCAAATCTCCAGGTTCAAGGGCATCTTCCTACATCGAAAACATGCATGAGAAACCCATAAGATGGTACACCGTGTGACCCGGAAAGGTTTCTAAAACGCACCTCATTTCTCATCTCCTTGTGCTCGGGGTCGCCATTCCAGCCGCTTTACTAGCCATCTCCCTCCTTGGAGAATCAGCAGCACCTTTAACCTCCTGTTCCGTACAGCTTGCAATTTGTCCTGAGGATGAACAGAAGGAGGGGGAACCAATGAGAGACTAGCTCTAGGTGTTGGGACAGGCACAGGTCACTCTATTTCCCCATCAGAAGGAAGAATTAACCACAGGCTCAGCCTGCCACCCTCGGAACCAGAATAGGACCTGAAGCAATCCTGCGCTTTTAGGGCCAGCTCCCAAAAAAGCGAGTGGAAAAACGGAGCTCAGGGGCACTGCAATTCACAAACCTGCAGAGTTATAAATGATAACTCTCATCCCCAAATATATTGAGGGAAGGCAACGAAGAGGATTTGAAAGCAAGGGAGAATTGCAGGAAACAGATTTCAGGAGGTACATTCGAATCGCCTTTAAAGCACATGAAAAGCGGCAAAACGTCGACAATGTTGCCCTTGGCCAAAAAGGGCGTATGCGTTTTTTCCTGAATATATTCAGGAAAAAACGCATACGCCCTTTTTGGCCAACCAAGCAACCTGGAAAGGCAAATCAGCGCTACAAAGAAGTCTCGTTTCCCATCGGTCAAAAGGGCCATGCTGAAAAACGTGTCAAAACCAGAAATGCAGGACAGGCCATGGAAAAATGGGAGCCTTGCTACGCTGATGGGCGGGATGTAAATTGCCAACAGCCACTCTGGAGAAGTGTACGGTGTGTCCTGAAATATCTAAAAAACACAGCTTAGAGAGAATAGGGCACTTCCATTCTTGGGCGTATAAATTGGGAAAACTAAAAAGCAGCAAGACAGAGGCACCCCGAAAATTAGGGTTGCTCTGTTGACAGCAACCTCCACTTTATTACACCTTAAATATCCCAGGAAAGGAAAAAATGGATAAAGAAGTTGTGGTCCGTATGTACAATGGAATATCACTCAGCCGTGAAATCAATGTTATAATGCTAGTAGCAGCATGATGAATGGATTTAGGTACGACGATTCTAAGTGAAATAAGTCACACAGAAAAACACACTTATCATAATCTAACACTTATAGAGGGAATGTTAAAATCCCTACACTTGAACTGAATTACAAAACAGAACAGAGTCACACATTTAGAAAACACACTATGGCTACTGAATGAGAAAGGTGATGTGGGGTGATGCATAAAACAAGGGTTTCAAATTAGCTCAGATACCGTTCCATAAACCCAATATGTAATAGACAAGACCTACTCCTTGCTCAGTGAACTGGATTCAACACCCCCTATTCACCGCACAAGAATATATCTGACTAGTAAGAATCTTAAAACCTATGTATTGATATCTCTCTGTAAGTGAGTCAAGTGCGTGTAAAGCGGCATAAACACAGCAGTGAAAAGCAGCTAAACCCCATTATAAAAATAAATTACTTTTAAAGACCCATGAAACAAAGACAGTGAAAGAGGAATTCTTACAAAATTCGTTCAGGGGCTGTGATGGAACCTGAATTGACCATATGTAGACACACAGCTGGATGAGACATAAGGGTGGACACTCTTGGGGCTGAGAGGTTTGGTGAGGTTGGGTGAGTAAACGCAGACCCTTTAAAGTAATACTGCGTGGTACACATCCCATGGGTCCCAAATCTCCAGGTTCAAGGGCCTCTTCCTACATCGAAAACATGCATGAGAAACCCAGAAGTTGGTACACCGTGTGATCGGGAAAGGTTTCTAAAACGCACCTCATTTCTCATCTCCTTGTGCTCGGGGTCGCCATTCCAGCCGCTTTACTAGCCATCTCCCTCCTTGGAGAATCAGCAGCACCTTTAACCTCCTGTTCTGTACAGGTTGCAATTTGTCCTGAGGATGAACAGAAGGAGGGGGAACCAATGAGAGACTAGCTCTAGGTGTTGGGACAGGCACAGGTCACTCTATTTTCCCATCAGGAGGAAGAATTAACCACAGGCTCAGCCTGCCCCACCCCCCGGAACCAGAATAGGGCCAGAAGCAATCCTGCGCTTTTGCGGCCAGCTCCCAAAAAAAGCGAGTGGAAAAACGGAGCTCAGGGGCACTGCAATTCACAAACCTGCAGAGTTATAAATGATAACTCTCATCCCCAAATATATTGAGGGAAGGCAACGAAGAGGATTTGAAAGCAAGGCAGAATTGCAGGAAACAGATTTCAGGAGGTACATTCGAATCGCCTTTAAAGCACATGAAAAGCGGCAAAACGTCGACAATGTTGCCCTTGGCCAAAAAGGGCGTATGCGTTTTTTCCTGAATATATTCAGGAAAAAACGCATACGCCCTTTTTGGCCAACCAAGCAACCTGGAAAGGCAAATCAGCGCTACAAAGAAGTCTCGTTTCCCATCGGTCAAAAGGGCCATGCTGAAAAACGTGTCAAAACCAGAAATGCAGGACAGGCCATGGAGAAATGGGAGCCTTGCTACGCTGATGGGCGGGATGTAAATTGCCAACAGCCACTCTGGAGAAGTGTACGGTGTGTCCTGAAATATCTAAAAAACACAGCTTAGAGAGAATAGGGCACTTCCATTCATGGGCGTATAAATTGGGAAAACTAAAAAGCAGCAAGACAGAGGCACCCCGAAGATTAGGGTTGCTCTGTTGACAACAACCTCCACTTTATTACACCTTAAATATCCCAGGAAAGGAAAAAATGGATAAAGAAGTTGTGGTCCGTATGTACAATGGAATATCACTCAGCCGTGAAATCAATGTTATAATGCTAGTAGCAGCATGATGAATGGATTTAGGTACGACGATTCTAAGTGAAATAAGTCACACAGAAAAACACACTTATCATAATCTAACACTTATAGAGGGAATGTTAAAATCCCTACACTTGAACTGAATTACAAAACAGAACAGAGTCACACATTTAGAAAACACACTATGGCTACTGAATGAGAAAGGTGATGTGGGGTGATGCATAAAACAAGGGTTTCAAATTAGCTCAGATACCGTTCCATAAACCCAATATGTAATAGACAAGACCTACTCCTTGCTCAGTGAACTGGATTCAACACCCCCTATTCACCGCACAAGAATATATCTGACTAGTAAGAATCTTAAAACCTATGTATTGATATCTCTCTGTGAGTCAAGTGCGTGTAAAGCGGCATAAACACAGCAGTGAAAAGCAGCTAAACCCCATTATAAAAATAAATTACTTTTAAAGACCCATGAAACAAAGACAGTGAAAGAGGAATTCTTACAAAATTCGTTCAGGGGCTGTGATGCAACCTGAATTGACCATATGTAGACACACAGCTGGATGAGACATAAGGGTGGACACTCTTGGGGCTGAGAGGTTTGGTGAGGTTGGGTGAGTAAACGCAGACCCTTTAAAGTAATACTGCGTGGTACACATCCCATGGGTCCCAAATCTCCAGGTTCAAGGGCATCTTCCTACATCGAAAACATGCATGAGAAACCCAGAAGTTGGTACACCGTGTGATCGGGAAAGGTTTCTAAAACGCACCTCATTTCTCATCTCCTTGTGCTCGGGGTCGCCATTCCAGCCGCTTTACTAGCCATCTCCCTCCTTGGAGAATCAGCAGCACCTTTAACCTCCTGTTCTGTACAGGTTGCAATTTGTCCTGAGGATGAACAGAAGGAGGGGGAACCAATGAGAGACTAGCTCTAGGTGTTGGGACAGGCACAGGTCACTCTATTTTCCCATCAGGAGGAAGAATTAACCACAGGCTCAGCCTGCCCCACCCCCCGGAACCAGAATAGGGCCAGAAGCAATCCTGCGCTTTTGCGGCCAGCTCCCAAAAAAGCGAGTGGAAAAACGGAGCTCAGGGGCACTGCAATTCACAAACCTGCAGAGTTATAAATGATAACTCTCATCCCCAAATATATTGAGGGAAGGCAACGAAGAGGATTTGAAAGCAAGGCAGAATTGCAGGAAACAGATTTCAGGAGGTACATTCGAATCGCCTTTAAAGCACATGAAAAGCGGCAAAACGTCGACAATGTTGCCCTTGGCCAAAAAGGGCGTATGCGTTTTTTCCTGAATATATTCAGGAAAAAACGCATACGCCCTTTTTGGCCAACCAAGCAACCTGGAAAGGCAAATCAGCGCTACAAAGAAGTCTCGTTTCCCATCGGTCAAAAGGGCCATGCTGAAAAACGTGTCAAAACCAGAAATGCAGGACAGGCCATGGAGAAATGGGAGCCTTGCTACGCTGATGGGCGGGATGTAAATTGCCAACAGCCACTCTGGAGAAGTGTACGGTGTGTCCTGAAATATCTAAAAAACACAGCTTAGAGAGAATAGGGCACTTCCATTCATGGGCGTATAAATTGGGAAAACTAAAAAGCAGCAAGACAGAGGCACCCCGAAGATTAGGGCTGCTCTGTTGACAACAACCTCCACTTTATTACACCTTAAATATCCCAGAAAAGAGAAAAATGGATAAAGAAGTTGTGGTCCTTATGTACAATGGAATATCACTCAGCCATGAAATCAATGTTATACTGCTAGTAGCAGCATGATGAATGGATTTAGGTACGACGATTCTAAGTGAAATAAGTCACACAGAAAAAGACACTTATCATAAGCTATCACTTATAGAGGGAATGTAAAAATCGCTACACTTGAACTGAATTACAAAACAGAACAGAGTCACACATTTAGAAATCACACTATGGCTGCTGGAAGGGAAAGGGGAGGTGGGGTGATGCATAAAACAAGGGTTTCAAATTAGCTCAGATACCGTTCCATAAACCCAATATGTAATAGACAAGGACTACTCCTTGCTCAGTGAACTGGACTCAACACCCCCTATTCACCGCACAAGAATATATCTGACTAGTAAGAATCTTAAAACCTATGGATTGATATCTCTCTGTAAGTGAGTCAAGTGGGTGTAAAGCGGCATAAACACAGCAGTGAAAAGCAGCTAAACCCCATTATAAAAATAAATTACTTCAAAAGACCCATGAAACAAAGACAGTGAAAGAGAAATTCTTACAAAATTCGTTCAGGGGCTGTGATGCAACCTGAATTGACCATATATAGACACACAGCTGGATGAGACATAAGGGTGGACACTCTTGGGGCTGAGAGGTTTGGTGAGGTTGGGTGAGCAAACGCAGACCCTTTCAAGTAATACTGCGTGGTACCCAGCCCATGGGTCCCAAATCTCCAGGTTCAAGGGCATCTTCCTACATCGAAAACATGCATGAGAAACCCATAAGATGGTACACCGTGTGACCCGGAAAGGTTTCTAAAACGCACCTCATTTCTCATCTCCTTGTGCTCGGGGTCGCCATTCCAGCCGCTTTACTAGCCATCTCCCTCCTTGGAGAATCAGCAGCACCTTTAACCTCCTGTTCCGTACAGCTTGCAATTTGTCCTGAGGATGAACAGAAGGAGGGGGAACCAATGAGAGACTAGCTCTAGGTGTTGGGACAGGCACAGGTCACTCTATTTCCCCATCAGAAGGAAGAATTAACCACAGGCTCAGCCTGCCACCCTCGGAACCAGAATAGGGCCTGAAGCAATCCTGCGCTTTTGCGGCCAGCTCCCAAAAAAGCGAGTGGAAAAACGGAGCTCAGGGGCACTGCAATTCACAAACCTGCAGAGTTATAAATGATAACTCTCATCCCCAAATATATTGAGGGAAGGCAACGAAGAGGATTTGAAAGCAAGGCAGAATTGCAGGAAACAGATTTCAGGAGGTACATTCGAATCGCCTTTAAAGCACATGAAAAGCGGCAAAACGTCGACAATGTTGCCCTTGGCCAAAAAGGGCGTATGCGTTTTTTCCTGAATATATTCAGGAAAAAACGCATACGCCCTTTTTGGCCAACCAAGCAACCTGGAAAGGCAAATCAGCGCTACAAAGAAGTCTCGTTTCCCATCGGTCAAAAGGGCCATGCTGAAAAACGTGTCAAAACCAGAAATGCAGGACAGGCCATGGAGAAATGGGAGCCTTGCTACGCTGATGGGCGGGATGTAAATTGCCAACAGCCACTCTGGAGAAGTGTACGGTGTGTCCTGAAATATCTAAAAAACACAGCTTAGAGAGAATAGGGCACTTCCATTCATGGGCGTATAAATTGGGAAAACTAAAAAGCAGCAAGACAGAGGCACCCCGAAGATTAGGGCTGCTCTGTTGACAACAACCTCCACTTTATTACACCTTAAATATCCCAGAAAAGAGAAAAATGGATAAAGAAGTTGTGGTCCTTATGTACAATGGAATATCACTCAGCCATGAAATCAATGTTATACTGCTAGTAGCAGCATGATGAATGGATTTAGGTACGACGATTCTAAGTGAAATAAGTCACACAGAAAAAGACACTTATCATAAGCTATCACTTATAGAGGGAATGTAAAAATCGCTACACTTGAACTGAATTACAAAACAGAACAGAGTCACACATTTAGAAATCACACTATGGCTGCTGGAAGGGAAAGGGGAGGTGGGGTGATGCATAAAACAAGGGTTTCAAATTAGCTCAGATACCGTTCCATAAACCCAATATGTAATAGACAAGGACTACTCCTTGCTCAGTGAACTGGACTCAACACCTCCTATTCACCGCACAAGAATATATCTGACTAGTAAGAATCTTAAAACCTATGTATTGATATCTCTCTGTAAGTGAGTCAAGTGGGTGTAAAGCGGCATAAACACAGCAGTGAAAAGCAGCTAAACCCCATTATAAAAATAAATTACTTCAAAAGACCCATGAAACAAAGACAGTGAAAGAGAAATTCTTACAAAATTCGTTCAGGGGCTGTGATGCAACCTGAATTGACCATATATAGACACACAGCTGGATGAGACATAAGGGTGGACACTCTTGGGGCTGAGAGGTTTGGTGAGGTTGGGTGAGCAAACGCAGACCCTTTCAAGTAATACTGCGTGGTACCCAGCCCATGGGTCCCAAATCTCCAGGTTCAAGGGCATCTTCCTACATCGAAAACATGCATGAGAAACCCATAAGATGGTACACCGTGTGACCCGGAAAGGTTTCTAAAACGCACCTCATTTCTCATCTCCTTGTGCTCGGGGTCGCCATTCCAGCCGCTTTACTAGCCATCTCCCTCCTTGGAGAATCAGCAGCACCTTTAACCTCCTGTTCCGTACAGCTTGCAATTTGTCCTGAGGATGAACAGAAGGAGGGGGAACCAATGAGAGACTAGCTCTAGGTGTTGGGACAGGCACAGGTCACTCTATTTCCCCATCAGAAGGAAGAATTAACCACAGGCTCAGCCTGCCACCCTCGGAACCAGAATAGGACCTGAAGCAATCCTGCGCTTTTAGGGCCAGCTCCCAAAAAAGCGAGTGGAAAAACGGAGCTCAGGGGCACTGCAATTCACAAACCTGCAGAGTTATAAATGATAACTCTCATCCCCAAATATATTGAGGGAAGGCAACGAAGAGGATTTGAAAGCAAGGGAGAATTGCAGGAAACAGATTTCAGGAGGTACATTCGAATCGCCTTTAAAGCACATGAAAAGCGGCAAAACGTCGACAATGTTGCCCTTGGCCAAAAAGGGCGTATGCGTTTTTTCCTGAATATATTCAGGAAAAAACGCATACGCCCTTTTTGGCCAACCAAGCAACCTGGAAAGGCAAATCAGCGCTACAAAGAAGTCTCGTTTCCCATCGGTCAAAAGGGCCATGCTGAAAAACGTGTCAAAACCAGAAATGCAGGACAGGCCATGGAAAAATGGGAGCCTTGCTACGCTGATGGGCGGGATGTAAATTGCCAACAGCCACTCTGGAGAAGTGTACGGTGTGTCCTGAAATATCTAAAAAACACAGCTTAGAGAGAATAGGGCACTTCCATTCTTGGGCGTATAAATTGGGAAAACTAAAAAGCAGCAAGACAGAGGCACCCCGAAAATTAGGGTTGCTCTGTTGACAGCAACCTCCACTTTATTACACCTTAAATATCCCAGGAAAGGAAAAAATGGATAAAGAAGTTGTGGTCCGTATGTACAATGGAATATCACTCAGCCGTGAAATCAATGTTATAATGCTAGTAGCAGCATGATGAATGGATTTAGGTACGACGATTCTAAGTGAAATAAGTCACACAGAAAAACACACTTATCATAATCTAACACTTATAGAGGGAATGTTAAAATCCCTACACTTGAACTGAATTACAAAACAGAACAGAGTCACACATTTAGAAAACACACTATGGCTACTGAATGAGAAAGGTGATGTGGGGTGATGCATAAAACAAGGGTTTCAAATTAGCTCAGATACCGTTCCATAAACCCAATATGTAATAGACAAGACCTACTCCTTGCTCAGTGAACTGGATTCAACACCCCCTATTCACCGCACAAGAATATATCTGACTAGTAAGAATCTTAAAACCTATGTATTGATATCTCTCTGTAAGTGAGTCAAGTGCGTGTAAAGCGGCATAAACACAGCAGTGAAAAGCAGCTAAACCCCATTATAAAAATAAATTACTTTTAAAGACCCATGAAACAAAGACAGTGAAAGAGGAATTCTTACAAAATTCGTTCAGGGGCTGTGATGGAACCTGAATTGACCATATGTAGACACACAGCTGGATGAGACATAAGGGTGGACACTCTTGGGGCTGAGAGGTTTGGTGAGGTTGGGTGAGTAAACGCAGACCCTTTAAAGTAATACTGCGTGGTACACATCCCATGGGTCCCAAATCTCCAGGTTCAAGGGCCTCTTCCTACATCGAAAACATGCATGAGAAACCCAGAAGTTGGTACACCGTGTGATCGGGAAAGGTTTCTAAAACGCACCTCATTTCTCATCTCCTTGTGCTCGGGGTCGCCATTCCAGCCGCTTTACTAGCCATCTCCCTCCTTGGAGAATCAGCAGCACCTTTAACCTCCTGTTCTGTACAGGTTGCAATTTGTCCTGAGGATGAACAGAAGGAGGGGGAACCAATGAGAGACTAGCTCTAGGTGTTGGGACAGGCACAGGTCACTCTATTTTCCCATCAGGAGGAAGAATTAACCACAGGCTCAGCCTGCCCCACCCCCCGGAACCAGAATAGGGCCAGAAGCAATCCTGCGCTTTTGCGGCCAGCTCCCAAAAAAAGCGAGTGGAAAAACGGAGCTCAGGGGCACTGCAATTCACAAACCTGCAGAGTTATAAATGATAACTCTCATCCCCAAATATATTGAGGGAAGGCAACGAAGAGGATTTGAAAGCAAGGCAGAATTGCAGGAAACAGATTTCAGGAGGTACATTCGAATCGCCTTTAAAGCACATGAAAAGCGGCAAAACGTCGACAATGTTGCCCTTGGCCAAAAAGGGCGTATGCGTTTTTTCCTGAATATATTCAGGAAAAAACGCATACGCCCTTTTTGGCCAACCAAGCAACCTGGAAAGGCAAATCAGCGCTACAAAGAAGTCTCGTTTCCCATCGGTCAAAAGGGCCATGCTGAAAAACGTGTCAAAACCAGAAATGCAGGACAGGCCATGGAGAAATGGGAGCCTTGCTACGCTGATGGGCGGGATGTAAATTGCCAACAGCCACTCTGGAGAAGTGTACGGTGTGTCCTGAAATATCTAAAAAACACAGCTTAGAGAGAATAGGGCACTTCCATTCATGGGCGTATAAATTGGGAAAACTAAAAAGCAGCAAGACAGAGGCACCCCGAAGATTAGGGTTGCTCTGTTGACAACAACCTCCACTTTATTACACCTTAAATATCCCAGGAAAGGAAAAAATGGATAAAGAAGTTGTGGTCCGTATGTACAATGGAATATCACTCAGCCGTGAAATCAATGTTATAATGCTAGTAGCAGCATGATGAATGGATTTAGGTACGACGATTCTAAGTGAAATAAGTCACACAGAAAAACACACTTATCATAATCTAACACTTATAGAGGGAATGTTAAAATCCCTACACTTGAACTGAATTACAAAACAGAACAGAGTCACACATTTAGAAAACACACTATGGCTACTGAATGAGAAAGGTGATGTGGGGTGATGCATAAAACAAGGGTTTCAAATTAGCTCAGATACCGTTCCATAAACCCAATATGTAATAGACAAGACCTACTCCTTGCTCAGTGAACTGGATTCAACACCCCCTATTCACCGCACAAGAATATATCTGACTAGTAAGAATCTTAAAACCTATGTATTGATATCTCTCTGTGAGTCAAGTGCGTGTAAAGCGGCATAAACACAGCAGTGAAAAGCAGCTAAACCCCATTATAAAAATAAATTACTTTTAAAGACCCATGAAACAAAGACAGTGAAAGAGGAATTCTTACAAAATTCGTTCAGGGGCTGTGATGCAACCTGAATTGACCATATGTAGACACACAGCTGGATGAGACATAAGGGTGGACACTCTTGGGGCTGAGAGGTTTGGTGAGGTTGGGTGAGTAAACGCAGACCCTTTAAAGTAATACTGCGTGGTACACATCCCATGGGTCCCAAATCTCCAGGTTCAAGGGCATCTTCCTACATCGAAAACATGCATGAGAAACCCAGAAGTTGGTACACCGTGTGATCGGGAAAGGTTTCTAAAACGCACCTCATTTCTCATCTCCTTGTGCTCGGGGTCGCCATTCCAGCCGCTTTACTAGCCATCTCCCTCCTTGGAGAATCAGCAGCACCTTTAACCTCCTGTTCTGTACAGGTTGCAATTTGTCCTGAGGATGAACAGAAGGAGGGGGAACCAATGAGAGACTAGCTCTAGGTGTTGGGACAGGCACAGGTCACTCTATTTTCCCATCAGGAGGAAGAATTAACCACAGGCTCAGCCTGCCCCACCCCCCGGAACCAGAATAGGGCCAGAAGCAATCCTGCGCTTTTGCGGCCAGCTCCCAAAAAAGCGAGTGGAAAAACGGAGCTCAGGGGCACTGCAATTCACAAACCTGCAGAGTTATAAATGATAACTCTCATCCCCAAATATATTGAGGGAAGGCAACGAAGAGGATTTGAAAGCAAGGCAGAATTGCAGGAAACAGATTTCAGGAGGTACATTCGAATCGCCTTTAAAGCACATGAAAAGCGGCAAAACGTCGACAATGTTGCCCTTGGCCAAAAAGGGCGTATGCGTTTTTTCCTGAATATATTCAGGAAAAAACGCATACGCCCTTTTTGGCCAACCAAGCAACCTGGAAAGGCAAATCAGCGCTACAAAGAAGTCTCGTTTCCCATCGGTCAAAAGGGCCATGCTGAAAAACGTGTCAAAACCAGAAATGCAGGACAGGCCATGGAGAAATGGGAGCCTTGCTACGCTGATGGGCGGGATGTAAATTGCCAACAGCCACTCTGGAGAAGTGTACGGTGTGTCCTGAAATATCTAAAAAACACAGCTTAGAGAGAATAGGGCACTTCCATTCATGGGCGTATAAATTGGGAAAACTAAAAAGCAGCAAGACAGAGGCACCCCGAAGATTAGGGCTGCTCTGTTGACAACAACCTCCACTTTATTACACCTTAAATATCCCAGAAAAGAGAAAAATGGATAAAGAAGTTGTGGTCCTTATGTACAATGGAATATCACTCAGCCATGAAATCAATGTTATACTGCTAGTAGCAGCATGATGAATGGATTTAGGTACGACGATTCTAAGTGAAATAAGTCACACAGAAAAAGACACTTATCATAAGCTATCACTTATAGAGGGAATGTAAAAATCGCTACACTTGAACTGAATTACAAAACAGAACAGAGTCACACATTTAGAAATCACACTATGGCTGCTGGAAGGGAAAGGGGAGGTGGGGTGATGCATAAAACAAGGGTTTCAAATTAGCTCAGATACCGTTCCATAAACCCAATATGTAATAGACAAGGACTACTCCTTGCTCAGTGAACTGGACTCAACACCCCCTATTCACCGCACAAGAATATATCTGACTAGTAAGAATCTTAAAACCTATGTATTGATATCTCTCTGTAAGTGAGTCAAGTGCGTGTAAAGCGGCATAAACACAGCAGTGAAAAGCAGCTAAACCCCATTATAAAAATAAATTACTTTTAAAGACCCATGAAACAAAGACAGTGAAAGAGGAATTCTTACAAAATTCGTTCAGGGGCTGTGATGCAACCTGAATTGACCATATGTAGACACACAGCTGGATGAGACATAAGGGTGGACACTCTTGGGGCTGAGAGGTTTGGTGAGGTTGGGTGAGTAAACGCAGACCCTTTAAAGTAATACTGCGTGGTACACATCCCATGGGTCCCAAATCTCCAGGTTCAAGGGCATCTTCCTACATCGAAAACATGCATGAGAAACCCAGAAGTTGGTACACCGTGTGATCGGGAAAGGTTTCTAAAACGCACCTCATTTCTCATCTCCTTGTGCTCGGGGTCGCCATTCCAGCCGCTTTACTAGCCATCTCCCTCCTTGGAGAATCAGCAGCACCTTTAACCTCCTGTTCTGTACAGGTTGCAATTTGTCCTGAGGATGAACAGAAGGAGGGGGAACCAATGAGAGACTAGCTCTAGGTGTTGGGACAGGCACAGGTCACTCTATTTTCCCATCAGGAGGAAGAATTAACCACAGGCTCAGCCTGCCCCACCCCCCGGAACCAGAATAGGGCCAGAAGCAATCCTGCGCTTTTGCGGCCAGCTCCCAAAAAAAGCGAGTGAAAAAACGGAGCTCAGGGGCACTGCAATTCACAAACCTGCAGAGTTATAAATGATAACTCTCATCCCCAAATATATTGAGGGAAGGCAACGAAGAGGATTTGAAAGCAAGGCAGAATTGCAGGAAACAGATTTCAGGAGGTACATTCGAATCGCCTTTAAAGCACATGAAAAGCGGCAAAACGTCGACAATGTTGCCCTTGGCCAAAAAGGGCGTATGCGTTTTTTCCTGAATATATTCAGGAAAAAACGCATACGCCCTTTTTGGCCAACCAAGCAACCTGGAAAGGCAAATCAGCGCTACAAAGAAGTCTCGTTTCCCATCGGTCAAAAGGGCCATGCTGAAAAACGTGTCAAAACCAGAAATGCAGGACAGGCCATGGAGAAATGGGAGCCTTGCTACGCTGATGGGCGGGATGTAAATTGCCAACAGCCACTCTGGAGAAGTGTACGGTGTGTCCTGAAATATCTAAAAAACACAGCTTAGAGAGAATAGGGCACTTCCATTCATGGGCGTATAAATTGGGAAAACTAAAAAGCAGCAAGACAGAGGCACCCCGAAGATTAGGGCTGCTCTGTTGACAACAACCTCCACTTTATTACACCTTAAATATCCCAGAAAAGAGAAAAATGGATAAAGAAGTTGTGGTCCTTATGTACAATGGAATATCACTCAGCCGTGAAATCAATGTTATAATGCTAGTAGCAGCATGATGAATGGATTTAGGTACGACGATTCTAAGTGAAATAAGTCACACAGAAAAACACACTTATCATAATCTAACACTTATAGAGGGAATGTTAAAATCCCTACACTTGAACTGAATTACAAAACAGAACAGAGTCACACATTTAGAAAACACACTATGGCTACTGAATGAGAAAGGTGATGTGGGGTGATGCATAAAACAAGGGTTTCAAATTAGCTCAGATACCGTTCCATAAACCCAATATGTAATAGACAAGACCTACTCCTTGCTCAGTGAACTGGATTCAACACCCCCTATTCACCGCACAAGAATATATCTGACTAGTAAGAATCTTAAAACCTATGTATTGATATCTCTCTGTGAGTCAAGTGCGTGTAAAGCGGCATAAACACAGCAGTGAAAAGCAGCTAAACCCCATTATAAAAATAAATTACTTTTAAAGACCCATGAAACAAAGACAGTGAAAGAGGAATTCTTACAAAATTCGTTCAGGGGCTGTGATGCAACCTGAATTGACCATATGTAGACACACAGCTGGATGAGACATAAGGGTGGACACTCTTGGGGCTGAGAGGTTTGGTGAGGTTGGGTGAGTAAACGCAGACCCTTTAAAGTAATACTGCGTGGTACACATCCCATGGGTCCCAAATCTCCAGGTTCAAGGGCATCTTCCTACATCGAAAACATGCATGAGAAACCCAGAAGTTGGTACACCGTGTGATCGGGAAAGGTTTCTAAAACGCACCTCATTTCTCATCTCCTTGTGCTCGGGGTCGCCATTCCAGCCGCTTTACTAGCCATCTCCCTCCTTGGAGAATCAGCAGCACCTTTAACCTCCTGTTCTGTACAGGTTGCAATTTGTCCTGAGGATGAACAGAAGGAGGGGGAACCAATGAGAGACTAGCTCTAGGTGTTGGGACAGGCACAGGTCACTCTATTTCCCCATCAGAAGGAAGAATTAACCACAGGCTCAGCCTGCCACCCTCGGAACCAGAATAGGGCCTGAAGCAATCCTGCGCTTTTGCGGCCAGCTCCCAAAAAAGCGAGTGGAAAAACGGAGCTCAGGGGCACTGCAATTCACAAACCTGCAGAGTTATAAATGATAACTCTCATCCCCAAATATATTGAGGGAAGGCAACGAAGAGGATTTGAAAGCAAGGCAGAATTGCAGGAAACAGATTTCAGGAGGTACATTCGAATCGCCTTTAAAGCACATGAAAAGCGGCAAAACGTCGACAATGTTGCCCTTGGCCAAAAAGGGCGTATGCGTTTTTTCCTGAATATATTCAGGAAAAAACGCATACGCCCTTTTTGGCCAACCAAGCAACCTGGAAAGGCAAATCAGCGCTACAAAGAAGTCTCGTTTCCCATCGGTCAAAAGGGCCATGCTGAAAAACGTGTCAAAACCAGAAATGCAGGACAGGCCATGGAGAAATGGGAGCCTTGCTACGCTGATGGGCGGGATGTAAATTGCCAACAGCCACTCTGGAGAAGTGTACGGTGTGTCCTGAAATATCTAAAAAACACAGCTTAGAGAGAATAGGGCACTTCCATTCATGGGCGTATAAATTGGGAAAACTAAAAAGCAGCAAGACAGAGGCACCCCGAAGATTAGGGCTGCTCTGTTGACAACAACCTCCACTTTATTACACCTTAAATATCCCAGAAAAGAGAAAAATGGATAAAGAAGTTGTGGTCCTTATGTACAATGGAATATCACTCAGCCATGAAATCAATGTTATACTGCTAGTAGCAGCATGATGAATGGATTTAGGTACGACGATTCTAAGTGAAATAAGTCACACAGAAAAAGACACTTATCATAAGCTATCACTTATAGAGGGAATGTAAAAATCGCTACACTTGAACTGAATTACAAAACAGAACAGAGTCACACATTTAGAAATCACACTATGGCTGCTGGAAGGGAAAGGGGAGGTGGGGTGATGCATAAAACAAGGGTTTCAAATTAGCTCAGATACCGTTCCATAAACCCAATATGTAATAGACAAGGACTACTCCTTGCTCAGTGAACTGGACTCAACACCTCCTATTCACCGCACAAGAATATATCTGACTAGTAAGAATCTTAAAACCTATGTATTGATATCTCTCTGTAAGTGAGTCAAGTGGGTGTAAAGCGGCATAAACACAGCAGTGAAAAGCAGCTAAACCCCATTATAAAAATAAATTACTTCAAAAGACCCATGAAACAAAGACAGTGAAAGAGAAATTCTTACAAAATTCGTTCAGGGGCTGTGATGCAACCTGAATTGACCATATATAGACACACAGCTGGATGAGACATAAGGGTGGACACTCTTGGGGCTGAGAGGTTTGGTGAGGTTGGGTGAGCAAACGCAGACCCTTTCAAGTAATACTGCGTGGTACCCAGCCCATGGGTCCCAAATCTCCAGGTTCAAGGGCATCTTCCTACATCGAAAACATGCATGAGAAACCCATAAGATGGTACACCGTGTGACCCGGAAAGGTTTCTAAAACGCACCTCATTTCTCATCTCCTTGTGCTCGGGGTCGCCATTCCAGCCGCTTTACTAGCCATCTCCCTCCTTGGAGAATCAGCAGCACCTTTAACCTCCTGTTCCGTACAGCTTGCAATTTGTCCTGAGGATGAACAGAAGGAGGGGGAACCAATGAGAGACTAGCTCTAGGTGTTGGGACAGGCACAGGTCACTCTATTTCCCCATCAGAAGGAAGAATTAACCACAGGCTCAGCCTGCCACCCTCGGAACCAGAATAGGGCCTGAAGCAATCCTGCGCTTTTAGGGCCAGCTCCCAAAAAAGCGAGTGGAAAAACGGAGCTCAGGGGCACTGCAATTCACAAACCTGCAGAGTTATAAATGATAACTCTCATCCCCAAATATATTGAGGGAAGGCAACGAAGAGGATTTGAAAGCAAGGCAGAATTGCAGGAAACAGATTTCAGGAGGTACATTCGAATCGCCTTTAAAGCACATGAAAAGCGGCAAAACGTCGACAATGTTGCCCTTGGCCAAAAAGGGCGTATGCGTTTTTTCCTGAATATATTCAGGAAAAAACGCATACGCCCTTTTTGGCCAACCAAGCAACCTGGAAAGGCAAATCAGCGCTACAAAGAAGTCTCGTTTCCCATCGGTCAAAAGGGCCATGCTGAAAAACGTGTCAAAACCAGAAATGCAGGACAGGCCATGGAGAAATGGGAGCCTTGCTACGCTGATGGGCGGGATGTAAATTGCCAACAGCCACTCTGGAGAAGTGTACGGTGTGTCCTGAAATATCTAAAAAACACAGCTTAGAGAGAATAGGGCACTTCCATTCATGGGCGTATAAATTGGGAAAACTAAAAAGCAGCAAGACAGAGGCACCCCGAAGATTAGGGTTGCTCTGTTGACAGCAACCTCCACTTTATTACACCTTAAATATCCCAGAAAAGAGAAAAATGGATAAAGAAGTTGTGGTCCTTATGTACAATGGAATATCACTCAGCCATGAAATCAATGTTATACTGCTAGTAGCAGCATGATGAATGGATTTAGGTACGACGATTCTAAGTGAAATAAGTCACACAGAAAAAGACACTTATCATAAGCTATCACTTATAGAGGGAATGTAAAAATCGCTACACTTGAACTGAATTACAAAACAGAACAGAGTCACACATTTAGAAATCACACTATGGCTGCTGGAAGGGAAAGGGGAGGTGGGGTGATGCATAAAACAAGGGTTTCAAATTAGCTCAGATACCGTTCCATAAACCCAATATGTAATAGACAAGGACTACTCCTTGCTCAGTGAACTGGACTCAACACCTCCTATTCACCGCACAAGAATATATCTGACTAGTAAGAATCTTAAAACCTATGTATTGATATCTCTCTGTAAGTGAGTCAAGTGGGTGTAAAGTGGCATAAACACAGCAGTGAAAAGCAGCTAAACCCCATTATAAAAATAAATTACTTCAAAAGACCCATGAAACAAAGACAGTGAAAGAGAAATTCTTACAAAATTCGTTCAGGGGCTGTGATGCAACCTGAATTGACCATATATAGACACACAGCTGGATGAGACATAAGGGTGGACACTCTTGGGGCTGAGAGGTTTGGTGAGGTTGGGTGAGCAAACGCAGACCCTTTCAAGTAATACTGCGTGGTACCCAGCCCATGGGTCCCAAATCTCCAGGTTCAAGGGCATCTTCCTACATCGAAAACATGCATGAGAAACCCATAAGATGGTACACCGTGTGACCCGGAAAGGTTTCTAAAACGCACCTCATTTCTCATCTCCTTGTGCTCGGGGTCGCCATTCCAGCCGCTTTACTAGCCATCTCCCTCCTTGGAGAATCAGCAGCACCTTTAACCTCCTGTTCCGTACAGCTTGCAATTTGTCCTGAGGATGAACAGAAGGAGGGGGAACCAATGAGAGACTAGCTCTAGGTGTTGGGACAGGCACAGGTCACTCTATTTCCCCATCAGAAGGAAGAATTAACCACAGGCTCAGCCTGCCACCCTCGGAACCAGAATAGGGCCTGAAGCAATCCTGCGCTTTTGCGGCCAGCTCCCAAAAAAGCGAGTGGAAAAACGGAGCTCAGGGGCACTGCAATTCACAAACCTGCAGAGTTATAAATGATAACTCTCATCCCCAAATATATTGAGGGAAGGCAACGAAGAGGATTTGAAAGCAAGGCAGAATTGCAGGAAACAGATTTCAGGAGGTACATTCGAATCGCCTTTAAAGCACATGAAAAGCGGCAAAACGTCGACAATGTTGCCCTTGGCCAAAAAGGGCGTATGCGTTTTTTCCTGAATATATTCAGGAAAAAACGCATACGCCCTTTTTGGCCAACCAAGCAACCTGGAAAGGCAAATCAGCGCTACAAAGAAGTCTCGTTTCCCATCGGTCAAAAGGGCCATGCTGAAAAACGTGTCAAAACCAGAAATGCAGGACAGGCCATGGAGAAATGGGAGCCTTGCTACGCTGATGGGCGGGATGTAAATTGCCAACAGCCACTCTGGAGAAGTGTACGGTGTGTCCTGAAATATCTAAAAAACACAGCTTAGAGAGAATAGGGCACTTCCATTCATGGGCGTATAAATTGGGAAAACTAAAAAGCAGCAAGACAGAGGCACCCCGAAGATTAGGGCTGCTCTGTTGACAACAACCTCCACTTTATTACACCTTAAATATCCCAGAAAAGAGAAAAATGGATAAAGAAGTTGTGGTCCTTATGTACAATGGAATATCACTCAGCCATGAAATCAATGTTATACTGCTAGTAGCAGCATGATGAATGGATTTAGGTACGACGATTCTAAGTGAAATAAGTCACACAGAAAAAGACACTTATCATAAGCTATCACTTATAGAGGGAATGTAAAAATCGCTACACTTGAACTGAATTACAAAACAGAACAGAGTCACACATTTAGAAATCACACTATGGCTGCTGGAAGGGAAAGGGGAGGTGGGGTGATGCATAAAACAAGGGTTTCAAATTAGCTCAGATACCGTTCCATAAACCCAATATGTAATAGACAAGGACTACTCCTTGCTCAGTGAACTGGACTCAACACCTCCTATTCACCGCACAAGAATATATCTGACTAGTAAGAATCTTAAAACCTATGTATTGATATCTCTCTGTAAGTGAGTCAAGTGGGTGTAAAGTGGCATAAACACAGCAGTGAAAAGCAGCTAAACCCCATTATAAAAATAAATTACTTCAAAAGACCCATGAAACAAAGACAGTGAAAGAGAAATTCTTACAAAATTCGTTCAGGGGCTGTGATGCAACCTGAATTGACCATATATAGACACACAGCTGGATGAGACATAAGGGTGGACACTCTTGGGGCTGAGAGGTTTGGTGAGGTTGGGTGAGCAAACGCAGACCCTTTCAAGTAATACTGCGTGGTACCCAGCCCATGGGTCCCAAATCTCCAGGTTCAAGGGCATCTTCCTACATCGAAAACATGCATGAGAAACCCATAAGATGGTACACCGTGTGACCCGGAAAGGTTTCTAAAACGCACCTCATTTCTCATCTCCTTGTGCTCGGGGTCGCCATTCCAGCCGCTTTACTAGCCATCTCCCTCCTTGGAGAATCAGCAGCACCTTTAACCTCCTGTTCCGTACAGCTTGCAATTTGTCCTGAGGATGAACAGAAGGAGGGGGAACCAATGAGAGACTAGCTCTAGGTGTTGGGACAGGCACAGGTCACTCTATTTCCCCATCAGAAGGAAGAATTAACCACAGGCTCAGCCTGCCACCCTCGGAACCAGAATAGGGCCTGAAGCAATCCTGCGCTTTTGCGGCCAGCTCCCAAAAAAGCGAGTGGAAAAACGGAGCTCAGGGGCACTGCAATTCACAAACCTGCAGAGTTATAAATGATAACTCTCATCCCCAAATATATTGAGGGAAGGCAACGAAGAGGATTTGAAAGCAAGGCAGAATTGCAGGAAACAGATTTCAGGAGGTACATTCGAATCGCCTTTAAAGCACATGAAAAGCGGCAAAACGTCGACAATGTTGCCCTTGGCCAAAAAGGGCGTATGCGTTTTTTCCTGAATATATTCAGGAAAAAACGCATACGCCCTTTTTGGCCAACCAAGCAACCTGGAAAGGCAAATCAGCGCTACAAAGAAGTCTCGTTTCCCATCGGTCAAAAGGGCCATGCTGAAAAACGTGTCAAAACCAGAAATGCAGGACAGGCCATGGAGAAATGGGAGCCTTGCTACGCTGATGGGCGGGATGTAAATTGCCAACAGCCACTCTGGAGAAGTGTACGGTGTGTCCTGAAATATCTAAAAAACACAGCTTAGAGAGAATAGGGCACTTCCATTCATGGGCGTATAAATTGGGAAAACTAAAAAGCAGCAAGACAGAGGCACCCCGAAGATTAGGGCTGCTCTGTTGACAACAACCTCCACTTTATTACACCTTAAATATCCCAGAAAAGAGAAAAATGGATAAAGAAGTTGTGGTCCTTATGTACAATGGAATATCACTCAGCCATGAAATCAATGTTATACTGCTAGTAGCAGCATGATGAATGGATTTAGGTACGACGATTCTAAGTGAAATAAGTCACACAGAAAAAGACACTTATCATAAGCTATCACTTATAGAGGGAATGTAAAAATCGCTACACTTGAACTGAATTACAAAACAGAACCGAGTCACACATTTAGAAATCACACTATGGCTGCTGGAAGGGAAAGGGGAGGTGGGGTGATGCATAAAACAAGGGTTTCAAATTAGCTCAGATACCGTTCCATAAACCCAACATGTAATAGACAAGACCTACTCCTTGCTCAGTGAACTGGACCCAACACCCCCTATTCACCTCACAAGAATATATCTAACTAGTAAGAATCTTAAAACCTATGTATTGATATCTCTCTGTAAGTGAGTCAAGTGGGTGTAAAGCGGCATAAACACAGCAGTGAAAAGCAGCTAAACCCCATTATAAAAATAAATTACTTCAAAAGACCCATGAAACAAAGACAGTGAAAGAGAAATTCTTACAAAATTCGTTCAGGGGCTGTGATGCAACCTGAATTGACCATATATAGACACACAGCTGGATGAGACATAAGGGTGGACACTCTTGAGGCTGAGAGGTTTGGTGAGGTTGGGTGAGCAAACGCAGACCCTTTCAAGTAATACTGCGTGGTACCCATCCCATGGGTCCCAAATCTCCAGGTTCAAGGGCATCTTCCTACATCGAAAACATGCATGAGAAACCCATAAGATGGTACACCGTGTGACCCGGAAAGGTTTCTAAAACGCACCTCATTTCTCATCTCCTTGTGCTCGGGGTCGCCATTCCAGCCGCTTTACTAGCCATCTCCCTCCTTGGAGAATCAGCAGCACCTTTAACCTCCTGTTCCGTACAGCTTGCAATTTGTCCTGAGGATGAACAGAAGGAGGGGGAACCAATGAGAGACTAGCTCTAGGTGTTGGGACAGGCACAGGTCACTCTATTTCCCCATCAGAAGGAAGAATTAACCACAGGCTCAGCCTGCCACCCTCGGAACCAGAATAGGACCTGAAGCAATCCTGCGCTTTTAGGGCCAGCTCCCAAAAAAGCGAGTGGAAAAACGGAGCTCAGGGGCACTGCAATTCACAAACCTGCAGAGTTATAAATGATAACTCTCATCCCCAAATATATTGAGGGAAGGCAACGAAGAGGATTTGAAAGCAAGGGAGAATTGCAGGAAACAGATTTCAGGAGGTACATTCGAATCGCCTTTAAAGCACATGAAAAGCGGCAAAACGTCGACAATGTTGCCCTTGGCCAAAAAGGGCGTATGCGTTTTTTCCTGAATATATTCAGGAAAAAACGCATACGCCCTTTTTGGCCAACCAAGCAACCTGGAAAGGCAAATCAGCGCTACAAAGAAGTCTCGTTTCCCATCGGTCAAAAGGGCCATGCTGAAAAACGTGTCAAAACCAGAAATGCAGGACAGGCCATGGAAAAATGGGAGCCTTGCTACGCTGATGGGCGGGATGTAAATTGCCAACAGCCACTCTGGAGAAGTGTACGGTGTGTCCTGAAATATCTAAAAAACACAGCTTAGAGAGAATAGGGCACTTCCATTCATGGGCGTATAAATTGGGAAAACTAAAAAGCAGCAAGACAGAGGCACCCCGAAGATTAGGGTTGCTCTGTTGACAGCAACCTCCACTTTATTACACCTTAAATATCCCAGGAAAGGAAAAAATGGATAAAGAAGTTGTGGTCCGTATGTACAATGGAATATCACTCAGCCGTGAAATCAATGTTATAATGCTAGTAGCAGCATGATGAATGGATTTAGGTACGACGATTCTAAGTGAAATAAGTCACACAGAAAAACACACTTATCATAATCTAACACTTATAGAGGGAATGTTAAAATCCCTACACTTGAACTGAATTACAAAACAGAACAGAGTCACACATTTAGAAAACACACTATGGCTACTGAATGAGAAAGGTGATGTGGGGTGATGCATAAAACAAGGGTTTCAAATTAGCTCAGATACCGTTCCATAAACCCAATATGTAATAGACAAGACCTACTCCTTGCTCAGTGAACTGGATTCAACACCCCCTATTCACCGCACAAGAATATATCTGACTAGTAAGAATCTTAAAACCTATGTATTGATATCTCTCTGTAAGTGAGTCAAGTGCGTGTAAAGCGGCATAAACACAGCAGTGAAAAGCAGCTAAACCCCATTATAAAAATAAATTACTTTTAAAGACCCATGAAACAAAGACAGTGAAAGAGGAATTCTTACAAAATTCGTTCAGGGGCTGTGATGCAACCTGAATTGACCATATGTAGACACACAGCTGGATGAGACATAAGGGTGGACACTCTTGGGGCTGAGAGGTTTGGTGAGGTTGGGTGAGTAAACGCAGACCCTTTAAAGTAATACTGCGTGGTACACATCCCATGGGTCCCAAATCTCCAGGTTCAAGGGCATCTTCCTACATCGAAAACATGCATGAGAAACCCAGAAGTTGGTACACCGTGTGATCGGGAAAGGTTTCTAAAACGCACCTCATTTCTCATCTCCTTGTGCTCGGGGTCGCCATTCCAGCCGCTTTACTAGCCATCTCCCTCCTTGGAGAATCAGCAGCACCTTTAACCTCCTGTTCTGTACAGGTTGCAATTTGTCCTGAGGATGAACAGAAGGAGGGGGAACCAATGAGAGACTAGCTCTAGGTGTTGGGACAGGCACAGGTCACTCTATTTTCCCATCAGGAGGAAGAATTAACCACAGGCTCAGCCTGCCCCACCCCCCGGAACCAGAATAGGGCCAGAAGCAATCCTGCGCTTTTGCGGCCAGCTCCCAAAAAAGCGAGTGGAAAAACGGAGCTCAGGGGCACTGCAATTCACAAACCTGCAGAGTTATAAATGATAACTCTCATCCCCAAATATATTGAGGGAAGGCAACGAAGAGGATTTGAAAGCAAGGCAGAATTGCAGGAAACAGATTTCAGGAGGTACATTCGAATCGCCTTTAAAGCACATGAAAAGCGGCAAAACGTCGACAATGTTGCCCTTGGCCAAAAAGGGCGTATGCGTTTTTTCCTGAATATATTCAGGAAAAAACGCATACGCCCTTTTTGGCCAACCAAGCAACCTGGAAAGGCAAATCAGCGCTACAAAGAAGTCTCGTTTCCCATCGGTCAAAAGGGCCATGCTGAAAAACGTGTCAAAACCAGAAATGCAGGACAGGCCATGGAGAAATGGGAGCCTTGCTACGCTGATGGGCGGGATGTAAATTGCCAACAGCCACTCTGGAGAAGTGTACGGTGTGTCCTGAAATATCTAAAAAACACAGCTTAGAGAGAATAGGGCACTTCCATTCATGGGCGTATAAATTGGGAAAACTAAAAAGCAGCAAGACAGAGGCACCCCGAAGATTAGGGCTGCTCTGTTGACAACAACCTCCACTTTATTACACCTTAAATATCCCAGAAAAGAGAAAAATGGATAAAGAAGTTGTGGTCCTTATGTACAATGGAATATCACTCAGCCATGAAATCAATGTTATACTGCTAGTAGCAGCATGATGAATAGATTTAGGTACGACGATTCTAAGTGAAATAAGTCACACAGAAAAAGACACTTATCATAAGCTATCACTTATAGAGGGAATGTAAAAATCGCTACACTTGAACTGAATTACAAAACAGAACAGAGTCACACATTTAGAAATCACACTATGGCTGCTGGAAGGGAAAGGGGAGGTGGGGTGATGCATAAAACAAGGGTTTCAAATTAGCTCAGATACCGTTCCATAAACCCAACATGTAATAGACAAGACCTACTCCTTGCTCAGTGAACTGGACCCAACACCCCCTATTCACCTCACAAGAATATATCTAACTAGTAAGAATCTTAAAACCTATGTATTGATATCTCTCTGTAAGTGAGTCAAGTGGGTGTAAAGCGGCATAAACACAGCAGTGAAAAGCAGCTAAACCCCATTATAAAAATAAATTACTTCAAAAGACCCATGAAACAAAGACAGTGAAAGAGAAATTCTTACAAAATTCGTTCAGGGGCTGTGATGCAACCTGAATTGACCATATATAGACACACAGCTGGATGAGACATAAGGGTGGACACTCTTGAGGCTGAGAGGTTTGGTGAGGTTGGGTGAGCAAACGCAGACCCTTTCAAGTAATACTGCGTGGTACCCATCCCATGGGTCCCAAATCTCCAGGTTCAAGGGCATCTTCCTACATCGAAAACATGCATGAGAAACCCATAAGATGGTACACCGTGTGACCCGGAAAGGTTTCTAAAACGCACCTCATTTCTCATCTCCTTGTGCTCGGGGTCGCCATTCCAGCCGCTTTACTAGCCATCTCCCTCCTTGGAGAATCAGCAGCACCTTTAACCTCCTGTTCCGTACAGCTTGCAATTTGTCCTGAGGATGAACAGAAGGAGGGGGAACCAATGAGAGACTAGCTCTAGGTGTTGGGACAGGCACAGGTCACTCTATTTCCCCATCAGAAGGAAGAATTAACCACAGGCTCAGCCTGCCACCCTCGGAACCAGAATAGGACCTGAAGCAATCCTGCGCTTTTAGGGCCAGCTCCCAAAAAAGCGAGTGGAAAAACGGAGCTCAGGGGCACTGCAATTCACAAACCTGCAGAGTTATAAATGATAACTCTCATCCCCAAATATATTGAGGGAAGGCAACGAAGAGGATTTGAAAGCAAGGGAGAATTGCAGGAAACAGATTTCAGGAGGTACATTCGAATCGCCTTTAAAGCACATGAAAAGCGGCAAAACGTCGACAATGTTGCCCTTGGCCAAAAAGGGCGTATGCGTTTTTTCCTGAATATATTCAGGAAAAAACGCATACGCCCTTTTTGGCCAACCAAGCAACCTGGAAAGGCAAATCAGCGCTACAAAGAAGTCTCGTTTCCCATCGGTCAAAAGGGCCATGCTGAAAAACGTGTCAAAACCAGAAATGCAGGACAGGCCATGGAAAAATGGGAGCCTTGCTACGCTGATGGGCGGGATGTAAATTGCCAACAGCCACTCTGGAGAAGTGTACGGTGTGTCCTGAAATATCTAAAAAACACAGCTTAGAGAGAATAGGGCACTTCCATTCATGGGCGTATAAATTGGGAAAACTAAAAAGCAGCAAGACAGAGGCACCCCGAAGATTAGGGTTGCTCTGTTGACAGCAACCTCCACTTTATTACACCTTAAATATCCCAGGAAAGGAAAAAATGGATAAAGAAGTTGTGGTCCGTATGTACAATGGAATATCACTCAGCCGTGAAATCAATGTTATAATGCTAGTAGCAGCATGATGAATGGATTTAGGTACGACGATTCTAAGTGAAATAAGTCACACAGAAAAACACACTTATCATAATCTAACACTTATAGAGGGAATGTTAAAATCCCTACACTTGAACTGAATTACAAAACAGAACAGAGTCACACATTTAGAAAACACACTATGGCTACTGAATGAGAAAGGTGATGTGGGGTGATGCATAAAACAAGGGTTTCAAATTAGCTCAGATACCGTTCCATAAACCCAATATGTAATAGACAAGACCTACTCCTTGCTCAGTGAACTGGATTCAACACCCCCTATTCACCGCACAAGAATATATCTGACTAGTAAGAATCTTAAAACCTATGTATTGATATCTCTCTGTAAGTGAGTCAAGTGCGTGTAAAGCGGCATAAACACAGCAGTGAAAAGCAGCTAAACCCCATTATAAAAATAAATTACTTTTAAAGACCCATGAAACAAAGACAGTGAAAGAGGAATTCTTACAAAATTCGTTCAGGGGCTGTGATGCAACCTGAATTGACCATATGTAGACACACAGCTGGATGAGACATAAGGGTGGACACTCTTGGGGCTGAGAGGTTTGGTGAGGTTGGGTGAGTAAACGCAGACCCTTTAAAGTAATACTGCGTGGTACCCAGCCCATGGGTCCCAAATCTCCAGGTTCAAGGGCATCTTCCTACATCGAAAACATGCATGAGAAACCCATAAGATGGTACACCGTGTGACCCGGAAAGGTTTCTAAAACGCACCTCATTTCTCATCTCCTTGTGCTCGGGGTCGCCATTCCAGCCGCTTTACTAGCCATCTCCCTCCTTGGAGAATCAGCAGCACCTTTAACCTCCTGTTCCGTACAGCTTGCAATTTGTCCTGAGGATGAACAGAAGGAGGGGGAACCAATGAGAGACTAGCTCTAGGTGTTGGGACAGGCACAGGTCACTCTATTTCCCCATCAGAAGGAAGAATTAACCACAGGCTCAGCCTGCCACCCTCGGAACCAGAATAGGGCCTGAAGCAATCCTGCGCTTTTGCGGCCAGCTCCCAAAAAAGCGAGTGGAAAAACGGAGCTCAGGGGCACTGCAATTCACAAACCTGCAGAGTTATAAATGATAACTCTCATCCCCAAATATATTGAGGGAAGGCAACGAAGAGGATTTGAAAGCAAGGCAGAATTGCAGGAAACAGATTTCAGGAGGTACATTCGAATCGCCTTTAAAGCACATGAAAAGCGGCAAAACGTCGACAATGTTGCCCTTGGCCAAAAAGGGCGTATGCGTTTTTTCCTGAATATATTCAGGAAAAAACGCATACGCCCTTTTTGGCCAACCAAGCAACCTGGAAAGGCAAATCAGCGCTACAAAGAAGTCTCGTTTCCCATCGGTCAAAAGGGCCATGCTGAAAAACGTGTCAAAACCAGAAATGCAGGACAGGCCATGGAGAAATGGGAGCCTTGCTACGCTGATGGGCGGGATGTAAATTGCCAACAGCCACTCTGGAGAAGTGTACGGTGTGTCCTGAAATATCTAAAAAACACAGCTTAGAGAGAATAGGGCACTTCCATTCATGGGCGTATAAATTGGGAAAACTAAAAAGCAGCAAGACAGAGGCACCCCGAAGATTAGGGCTGCTCTGTTGACAACAACCTCCACTTTATTACACCTTAAATATCCCAGAAAAGAGAAAAATGGATAAAGAAGTTGTGGTCCTTATGTACAATGGAATATCACTCAGCCATGAAATCAATGTTATACTGCTAGTAGCAGCATGATGAATGGATTTAGGTACGACGATTCTAAGTGAAATAAGTCACACAGAAAAAGACACTTATCATAAGCTATCACTTATAGAGGGAATGTAAAAATCGCTACACTTGAACTGAATTACAAAACAGAACAGAGTCACACATTTAGAAATCACACTATGGCTGCTGGAAGGGAAAGGGGAGGTGGGGTGATGCATAAAACAAGGGTTTCAAATTAGCTCAGATACCGTTCCATAAACCCAATATGTAATAGACAAGGACTACTCCTTGCTCAGTGAACTGGACTCAACACCTCCTATTCACCGCACAAGAATATATCTGACTAGTAAGAATCTTAAAACCTATGTATTGATATCTCTCTGTAAGTGAGTCAAGTGGGTGTAAAGTGGCATAAACACAGCAGTGAAAAGCAGCTAAACCCCATTATAAAAATAAATTACTTCAAAAGACCCATGAAACAAAGACAGTGAAAGAGAAATTCTTACAAAATTCGTTCAGGGGCTGTGATGCAACCTGAATTGACCATATATAGACACACAGCTGGATGAGACATAAGGGTGGACACTCTTGGGGCTGAGAGGTTTGGTGAGGTTGGGTGAGCAAACGC